>NW_027206108.1:0-167500 GCF_024711535.1 Dipodomys merriami
CTTCTCCTTCTCTTCTTCTTCTTCTTCTTCTTCTTCTTCTTCTTCTTCTTCTTCTTCTTCTTCTTCTTCTTCTCTTCTTCTTCTTCTTCTTCTTCTTCTTCTTCTCCTCCTCCTCCCCCCTCCTCCTCCTCCTCCTCCTCCTCCTCCTCCTCCTCCTCCTCCTCCTCCTCCTTCTTCTTCTTCTTCTTCTTCTTCTTCTTCTTCTTCTTCTTCTTCTTCTTCTTCTTCTTCTTCTTCTTCTTCTTCTTCCTCCTCCTCCTCTTCCTCCTCCTCCCTCCGCCTCCTCCTCCTCCTCCTCCTCCTCCTCCTCCTCCTCCTCCTCCTCCTCCTCCTCCTCCTCCTCCTCCTCCTCCGCCTCCTCCGCCTCCTCCTCCTCCTGTAAAAATTGGGAAACCATACATGTCCATCCCTGAACTCTAGAAAGAAATGTTTCAAGAATGTAAGTCTTGCTAACCTTGGCTCCCACTGAGCATGAATATAGAGTTCACCATCAATAATGGTTGGACTCAAAGAGAGAATTCACAAATGGGATTGTGCCAAACTAAGAAGTTTCTGCATGTCAAAGCACATCATTAGCAAGCTAAAGAGAGCCTGTGGAAGGAGAGATCTTTGCCAGGTCTATGTCAGAATATACAAAGATCTCAGTAATTACACTAGCAAAGAATTATCAACTCAATTACAGATGGGCAAACAAGCTAAGTAGAGACGTCTCAGAAGAAATAAACTTGTCCAGTAGTCATAAAAATGTTCAATATCTCTGGCCATAAAGGAAATTCAAACCAATATACTTGAGATGGGCTAGGAAGGCGGCTCAGTGATAGAGTGCTTGCCTTGCAAGCACGAGGCCCTGGTTTGATTCCTCAGCACCACATAAACAGAAAAAGCTGGAAGTGGTGGTGTGGCTCAAGTGGTAGTGAGCTCTATCCTTGAGCTGAGGAGCTGAGTGTCAGTGCCCTGGCGCAGAGTTCAGGGTCCCACAACCGAACAGAAACAATAACAACACTAAAAAACAGATCACTTGACTTGCTTCTCTTTTTCCATCTCATTTAAGATTGATTATAAAATATTGTTGGTGGGAATGTAAGCTTGTTTAACTACACTGAAAAAAACCCACAAAACAACTATACCTACCTTGTGGTTCAGTACTAACATTCTTGGGCATTTATCCAAAAGACTAAAAATCAGGATAAAGTAAGGCCACCTACACATCTATGTTCATTGTCAAGTTATTTATATTGCACAAATAGTTTCAATAGATGAATGAATCAAGAAAAACTATATATACAGAGTAACGTTACTCATCAATTAGAATATTGCATCATTTATAAAGAAATTGATGAACTGGAAAAAATTTTTGTGAAGTCAGGATGCATGTTTTCTCTCAATTGTGGAAGCTTGGTCTATATGAAAATATACAGAGTATTGTATGCACGTACACCTAAATATATTTCATGAAGTACAGTATATGTTGGAAAGAATTTAAATGGTGTAATTCTTTAGAAAATCCAACAGTACAATAAAATGTAAATGAGGAAACTGGCACTTGAAAGATGGGTAGGAGGTGAATGAAGTCACAATTTTCAATGCATATCCAATGAAACTAGGAAAATTGAGGGGAAGGAGCTGTTTCAGAGATGGGGGAGATGATTAAAAAAGTGTCACAGATTAGGAATAATTGTACTTACAATTAAAAATGTAATTAAAAATAATTATGCCTGAGCCTACCTCCTGTGATTTCCATATTCACACTTCTGAGTAGACATTCCCTTTCCAAACCATCATGAAACACCTCATCTTACTTAGAAAGGGTACAACTTTGCTGTGTCTGTGAACCAAGGAATTGTAGGCAGATTAAATTAATGCTGTCCACATATGCCAAGCCATCAATATAAGGCCAGAAACCATGAAAATATTACAAGAACTGGCAGGGGAAACACTATGACTCCTACAACACAGGTCGAAATTTTCTAACTAAAGATGCAGGATCACAAGAAATCCAAGAAAGACTGGATAAACGGGATTGCATGAAACTTAAGTTTCTGCCTGACAAAGAACATACCATAGCTGTGTGCAAGTCTCTTTTTAATAGCCTGTTCTTTGTGCACATTTAGTTTAGATGCAGGGATACATTACTATTTAGTCGCAGTGGTCACCCAAAGGTAGAGCAAGAGAGACAGAGTAGAGGGATAGTCATCAAGCTCAAGCCATCTGTTATTTTATGCTGCTTTAATTGACATGTTCTTCATGTATTTTAGTAATTCAAGAATAAAATTAACATTACATATAGATTTTTATTTGCCTCTTTGTTTCTGACAAAAATTAAAAGTAAAAATGAATTTAAATAGAAAGGCAATATGGTAAGAGCAGGGGAAAGGAATGGAACAATGTTCATGGGCAGCTCCTAAAGTCCAATCTGGAGGTTTTATTTACCAACATCAGGTAATAAAATGAAACTATGTAACAAGACAGGCCTGCCTGCTTTTTCTCAGCAACAAGGCAGCCCTGTCTGCTTTTCTTAGCAACACAACAGCCCTGCCTGTATTCCCTCATTTATGCCAGAGTCAAAGGGGTCAATAGACCATGACTAAAGGAGGAAATTAGAGCTGTCATTGAAAGATAAAAAAGAACAAGCCCTGGATATGTCTGGAAACCTATAAAGCATCTGAAACCTTAAACACTTAGGCCTTTCAGAGACCAGTCTTTTACAGAAACTAAATATTCAGAGAGAAAGTCTAGATGTGCTCTGAGATCTGTAGATTCCTTTACTCAGAGAACACACAGACCTCCCAATGACAGAATCATCCCTGCCAATAATAGAACTTCCTAGTGAGGCTCAGAGAATAGAGGACACATTAAACTTTTCTCACTGCCAGAAACTAGCCCACACCCTGAGGGCCCAGGACAATATGGGTTGAAGGGCTCAGCCCTATTGCAAACAATGGATGAAGCTCAGAGTCCCACACTTATCTCATGATGTACTCACACTTCCTAAATGTCCAACAGCTTCCAGATGGTGTCCGCAGCCCTTCAAAAAGATCAAAAACAAGTCGTTTATATAAGGATACAGTTGGACCTATTTCAACCATGAGAAGTACAAGTTGTCATGTCGAAAATGAACTTTACAACTTGGGGGGGAGGGTTGGTGGAGGGGGAGGGAGGATGGGAAGGGATGCGAAAGGTAAACAAAGGAGGAGGCTACAATGCTTGATAAGAAATGTACTCACTATCTTGCCCATGTAATTGTAACCCCTCTGTACAATATTTTCACAATAAAAAAACTAAAATTAAAAAAAGATCAATTTGTGATGCCTAGCTCTAAAGCCCAAACTCTGCACCCAGTGTTAGCCCTATTGAGTGACTTACAAGCCAAGTGGGGCTCTCTGATAAATTTCCTAAAACCATCGGACTCCATGCCAGCATCCAGTCACATGTCTTTTGGTGACAAAGCCTCGGGGTCATTCAAGACAGAAGCAGCCATGACCTCAACTCCACCTGCCATGGGCAGTTCAACAAGACTTACTCTTTTGCTTGCTCAAAAGTTGGTTTAATTTTGGGATAATCACACCAACACTGTCTCCTAATATCACTGCCCCCAAAGGGTGACTCCCTCACCCAACCAAACAGTCATACAAGCTGGAGGTGTTGTCTTTGGACAGGACAGACTAGCCTTACCATGAGCCCTTTTCCAGGGGCTCCTCTTCCTCCAGATGCCTTGGAAAGGGCATCTGCTCCCTCCACCAGCAGGCCTACCACTCCTCCCATACTTGCACTGAACACAGCAGCGTCTAGCCAGATGGACACTGCATGTCCATGTTGTGAGAGCTGCTGTCTCCAAGTTCTATGGTTGAGGAGATGCTAGGCAGGTTCTTGTGCTGGCAGGTGGGCCAGGGGACTCTGCAAAGCCATGCAGCAAGGACTCACCTACCAGCCAGCCCAGTGTGCAGCTGGCCAAGCCTCATGTCTGCTTGGGCTCTTGCTTCCCTGGATCTGCAATATTATGGAAACTTCAGATTCCCCCTGCCAGACCAGCATTGAATTGCCCACAAAGAGCACCAAGTACTCTTGGTCCATCTACTACAGTCTTCAGCAGTTTCCTCCCACCAGCATGGAACTCTCTGGTGCAACCAGATTTAGAGGGATATTTCTGGATAGCAAGCAAGTCTAGTTTTTTTTGGAGCCAGCAGTCTACTAATATAAGCTCATCATCTGCCCCCTGCCAACCTGGAGAGCCGTGCCCCACCCAGCTCCATTGCCCACCCTGTGTTTAGAGGCCCCCCTGATCTCAGATTCTGCTCCTGAATCTGCCCATGTGTTCTGAAAAGAGCCCAGAGAAACCCTTGGCATTTGTTGTGCCCCAGAAGTCAGGCCACAGTGAGGCTTCTGCAGCCCCCAGCCTTGCTCCAAGCATAGCCACCAACCAGGTAAAACCCCCAGGTTCCAACGCAGACCTCTGATGTGTAATAAAAAGAGGCTGTGCTTGTGCTGGCACAGTCACCAGTCAGCAGTCCTGGCACAGGGGCATCTGCTAAGGCCACCTCATGTAGCTGTGGGGCTCTGACATCAAGACAGAAGCAGGAAGGTGCACGCATGCAGGCTGCCTTTGAGAAGCTCCTCTTACAGGTGCAAGCCTGGTGGCCTTTGAAGCAGAATATGACACTGCAGAAGATCACAGCACACTAGAAGAACCCGACAAGCAATGTCCCTGTGATCAGAGACCTGACTGAGGCAGGAAATGAGAGAGAGAGAGTGAGAGAGACAGAGACAGAGACAGAGAGAGACAGAAAGAGAGAGAGAGAAGCTATGTGTGCTTTATACTTATTTCAATATCCTTGCCGAGTAATGCATATATTTATCAAGAAATAAAGAGGAGAACTTCAAACTCTAACTCTGATGAAGTAGCTAAGATCAATCTAAACTTCCTACCACAAACAATCACAAAAGTGGGAGCAATGTGAATCTATATATGTATATAAATGTATATATAATATAAACATGTAGGCATATATATATATATATTCACATATACAATGTGAATATATCATGTATAATGCATATATGTATACAGAGATTTGAAGGAATAAAAACCAATACCTTCCCAATTTTGATTGAAAGCATGAACCCTTCTATGCAGGAATTTATCAGATCAAAAAAGTCAATTAACATAATTACACAGGTACGAATTGACACATTCTAATTAAACAAAAACAGAAAACATCCCAAAGTAAAAGACACAACTCATCACACACAAGTCATCTTCAATGATATTAAGACAAATTTCTCATCAGAAACTAGATTCACTATTAGACAGTAAGGACAAAAAATTTAAAGTGTTAAAAGGTGGGCATGAAGAATGGAGGCTATTAGCTAGTGTCTCCAAAGAAGCAATTTATAAGATTCATGAGTCTTCTAGAAAATCCGAGGATTTTGGCCACTGTCTACTGGTTTTAAAAATGCCACGAGCATGATCAGAGCAATATGAAGCCACATGGATTCCTTAGCAACAGTCTTTGAGGCCTAAGAGCTAGTGTGTCAATGCTGGCAGGCTGTAATTGGTCCACTTTTTCGCTGACCTCACTGGCCCAGATTCTGATTGGTCCATTTCTTCTATGACGCCTGGTTGTGATTGCTCCATTCTGTGAGGTCATGCAGGATATACACTAAGCCACTGTCCTCCAACCTATGTCAGTTAACAGAGCTTGGAGCTCTTGCTTGATGACCTGCTGGACTGAATCAAAGCTAAATGATTTTTTTCGTTGTGGGGTCGGGCTGTAATTTGGATTTTGGTATTTCTTTTTACTCTTTCTGGGTTTTCCTTTAGTTTAATTTATTTAGGTAGACTTGCTATCTGCCATTGTAGCAGAAGGATGGAAGAACAGAAAGAATCATCCTTGAGCTCCTTGAATGAGGAGATAATCAAACAATACCAGAAGAAAGAGCTCTTTGACACAGGTACCGATTGAAAAGTGAAGCTGGCCCATTCCCACCTCATAGACAAGGACGTAGCATTTAAAATACTCTGGAAGTGAGAGTCCTCATCATTGGATAAAGAATGAGGTGGACATTTTTAAGAAGGTATGGCACAAACACATCATCAGGTTGTATCAGGTAATGGAGAAGGAAGAGTATGTGTATCTCATCATGGAACTGGCCACTAGAGGTACCTCCTGGGGTGGATCTGAAAATTCTGCCGCCTATATGATGATGAAGCCAGGAGGCTTGTCATACATGTTGTAAGAGCTGTTCAGTACTTACACGAAAACAAAATCATACACGAATACCTTAAGTCCAACAATATCCTTTTGGACACCAAAGACAATATCAAGGTCAGTGGATTTGGTCTGAGCATCTGGCTCACCATAGGGCAGTTGTTAATGAATGTATGTGGTGCTATGCTATTCCGTCCTCCTCAAATGTTCTTGGAAGAAATGATGGCCTGGGGCAGGTGTCTCATGCCTGTAATCCTAGCTATTCAGGAGGCTGAGATCTGAGGATCATGGTTCAAAGCCAGCCCAGGCTGGCTCTACCCTCTGAGCAGACTCAAACTGATACCAAAGACTAATTTGAGTAAGAGATGGCAGAGGATAGAGGTGGCTAGCAAAATAGCTACTATTCTTCTCAGAACAAGCTGCTGAATGTGGGCCCAGATGAATAGGTTTATAAAATGTGAGGCGTCCATAAATTATGACATCCACAAAAGGCTGCACTTAATATATGTCTGTCATGGATGGACACAAAATAATGTATTTATGTGAAATATATTGACTCAATCATTTCATAAGGAAAAAATGAATGATTAAAAGTTTATGGGGCCTTGGGCTAGGCGCTGGTGACTCACACCTGTAATCCTAGCTACTCAGGAGGCTCAGATCTGAAGATCACAGTTGAAAGCCAGCCCGGGCAGGAAATTCTGTGAGACTATTATCTCCAATAAAACACTAGAAAACCTGAAGTGGCGCTGTAGCTTAAGCAGTAGAGAATTCGCCTTGAGCTGAAGAGCACAGAGACAGTGCCCAACCCAGAGGTCAAGCTCCATGACCGACCAAAAACAAAACAAACAAAAAAAATTTTCTGGTGAAGGTCATTGTGTGGATTCCATCAGTATTGAAAAGAAAGTTCACAAGCAAAGGTAATGGTTACAAAGTAGTGTGGAATATTTAATATCACTGAATTTTGTACCTACCTAGCAAGCAGGAGACCCTGTATTCAACCCCCTGCACATCCAAAAAATGCTAAATCTTCCTTCTATTATCTACCTTAAGTGGTAGGTGCTCCTCTACTGTTATGATTGTATTGCTCAGAGGTTCTCTGGTGGATGTTTACTCATGCTTTTACACATAATCCATTATTTGAATATTGATGTTGAGTTTTAAAGTGTAATGTGTGTATTAAAATAAGGGCAATGCCTGTATTTCTAACTCAAGAGGCTAAAGCAGGAAGACCCCTATTCAGTCAAGGCTTCATAAAGAGGTCCTTCCTAAATCCCCATGCTAGTCCTGAAACTGGAGGGACAATTGTTTGTAAGCAATTACAAGTGAGAGATAAGTTTCTGATCATATTAGATTTTGGTCATGGCAGTTTGGATTTAATATTTACATGAATGTTAAATTTTCCCTTTTCCCCTTACTCTTAGTATGTCATTTTGAAACTTTGTAGTATGTTCCTGTTTGTTGCCCTTAAAAAAACAGGTTTCCTTTGTATCATATTAAACATGATTTTTTCTGTATTACAATTTATTATTTATTTTTGAAATTTTTATGGTTATTTTTCTCTATCTAGATACTGGCCACTGTCTCAGAGATTTTGCTCAGTTCTGCCAATTGAGCCACAGCTCAACTTCCAACTGCTTTCTTTTTGAAGAGTCTCATGCGAACCCAGCACAACTAAGGAGGCTGAAATCTGAGGATCTTGGTTTGAAGCCAGTCTGAACAGCAAAGTCTGAGGTTCTTTTTATTATTATTATTTTTCCATTGGTTGTGAACCTGAAAACTAGGCTTTGGCGCTATCCATCAGCATTCCAGCTTAAGGTTAGTGCTCTATCAATTGAGCTGCAGCAACATTTTCGGCTTTTCCTGCTTATGTGGTTCTGATGAGTCAAACCCAGGTCCTCATGCATGCAAGGCTAGCTCTGTAACACTGAGCCAACTTCCCAGATGAAGTCTGAGATTCTTATCTCCAATTAATCACCAAAAAGCTGGGGATTGTAGTACTCTAGACTTGAGTAAAACAGGGCAAGTTCAACCCCAAGTCTCATGGACTTTCTTGCTAGTTCTGGCTTTGAACTGCGGCCTGGGTAGCTAGAATCTACAGGCATGAGCAACCAGATTCTGACATTTTAATATTTTTACTCAGCTCTTTCTTGCCTTCAACCTCAATGCTTTTTAATTGTGGTCAGTAGACCTGATCTCTGGGCATCTTTGCAGTTTTTTACCTATTTTTAAGGAGGGTGGAGTTGAACCCTCAGTCTGAGTGCTGCCTTTGAGCTCTTCAGCTTCAGGTGAATGCTCTACCATTTCAGCCTCAGCACCACTTCAGGTTTTCTGGTGTTTAACTGGAGATAAGTCCTCATTAACTTTCCTTCCCAGGTTGATTTTGAACCATGAATTTCATATCTCAAACTCCTGAATATCTAGGATTGCAGGCTAGAGTCTCAGCGCCCTTATGTTTACTAGCTTTTGGACTCAAGGATTATGTTTTACAATGCAACCATAGCTCCACTTCTAGCTTTTTGCTGGCTTATTGAACATAAGATTTTAATATACTTTTCTGGGTAGTCTGACTTCAAACCATGATCCTCAGATTTCAGCTTCCTGAAGTGCTCCGATTATACTCATGAACCACACTCTTATTGTTCATTTAAAAACGTTAATATGTTATTTTTTCCAATTTTTCTTTTTAAAATTTTTCTTGTTTGTTATTTTAGTTTATGTGCTAATCCTGGGGCTACAAATCAGGGATGGATACAATACCGAGCTTTTTCTGCAAGACTAGTGGCTTACCACATGAGCCAAAATATAACTTGTGGCTATATTTGTTTTGTCTTGGTGCTTGATATAAGGCCCTGAGTGCTGTCCTAGAAATTGATTGCCCAGTTTGCCACTTGAGTCACAGCTCAACTCGTTTTCTTTTTTAATTCTTGGTAGCTAATAGGAGATGAGTCTTATGCAAAGGCCAGCATGAATCAGTTTTTTGAAATCTGAGGATCATGGTTCAAAGCCATCCAGGGCAGGAAAGTCCATGAGACTCTTAGCTCTAATTAATCAATGAAAAGCTGGGAGTGGTGGAGCTCTATCATTGTACAAAATAGCACAAGTTCAAGCCATAGGACAGCACACAGAGAAAGGCTCATGGACTTTGTTGCATGGGCTGTTTTTGAACCATTATCCTCAGATTTCAGCTCCTCTTCATCTTCTCTTCTTTGAAAATTTTATTGGTCCTGTGGCTTGACCTCTGACTCTGGGGCCTGTATCTTACCATTTCCACTCATGGCTGGTGCTTTTACAACCTCAGCCATAGCTCAAGGTTTTGTGCTGTGTGGCTGAAGATGAGTCTCAAGCATATTCCTGCCCAGGCTGATTTGACACTGCAATCCTTAGAAGTCAGCCTCTTGTATAGTAAGGATTACACACATGGCCAGCAACATTTGTGTCATTTTAAAACTTTCATATGTGCTTGCTTCCACCTTCTTTTCTTATTGTCTTCATTTTTGCTTGTCCTATGAGTAAAATTTGCAGCTCAGATGCTGTCTCAGTGCATATATGGGAATAACCATAACATTTTGCTTTTGGGGGGAATTTAATTGGAGATAAGAGACTCATGTAGAGCTAAGCTAGATTCAGGAAACTGAAAATTGAGGAAAGTCCTTAACACTCATTTCTTCAATTAACCACTACAAATCTGAAAGTAAGTAGGCCTTTGAAGAAAATAGTACAAGTTCAAACACCAGGATTGGCACAGAGAGAGAGAGACAGAGGGAGACAAAGAGAGACAGTTACAGAGAGAGAGATCTTATGTACTCATATAAATGAGCTGAGCTTTAAACAATATCCTCAAATTTCAGCCTGAGTAGCTAGAATCACAGATATGAGCCACCAATGATTGGTTCATTGAAACCTCTGGTACTGCCTCTTTTTTCTCTTCTTCTACCCTTCTTTTCATTTATTTAATTATTTTTGTGTTTGTTGGTCCTGGAGCTTGAACTCATAATGGGCCTGGCTTGATACACGAGGCTCAAATCTGTCCACCATAGTTTGAAAGCAGCCTGAGCAAGAAAGTCCATGAAACTCATTTCCATTCAATCAACAAAATCCTACCTCCAGTGTGGCCACCACACAGAAAACAGTCTCCTGGAATTTCTTGACTGGGTTTGCCTTTACACTGGATCCTATATTTCAGTCTCCTGCATTTCTAGAATTACATGAGCCAACAGTCCAAGGTTCTCTAATTCCAATCACTTAATTCGCTTATTGTAATCCTGAGGCTGGATCTCTGAGCCAGGGCACTATTTCATAGGTTTTTCCTCAAGGCTGGTGCTTTCCAACTACAAGCACATCCTCATTTCTGGATTTTTTTGCTGATTAGTTGTACACTTAGGCACTTCCCTGCCCAGGTTGGCTACGAACAACAACCTTTAGATTTCAGCTTTCTGAATCACTAAGACTAAATATATCAAACAAATATTCATGGATAATTTTTAAACTTTAATTGAATTTTCTCACACCTTTTTTTTTGTTTGTTTCCCTAGCCTTGAGGCTTGAAATCAGGGCTTGGGCACTGTTCCTGAGCTTCTTTTACTGAAGGTGAGGACTCTATTTATTGAGCCATAGTGCCACTTTCAGGCTTTTCTATTTATGAGGTACTGAGGAAACAGACCCAGGAATTCAAACATGCTAGGCAAGCACTCTAGCACTAATCCATATTTCCTGCCATTCTTACATTTTTTATTTGCATTTTTATTTCCTTTAATATGCTGCTCCTGGGTCTACAAATTAGCCCAGGTGCTATCCCTGAGGTGTTTACTCAAGACTAGCAATGAAAACATGAGCCACCGCACAACTGTGGCTATTGTTTTTTATGTTATTTGGTTTTAAGTAGCTACTTAGAGTTGAGTATATGAATTCTCCTATCTGGGCTGGCTTTCAACTGTGATCCTCAGATTTGAGCCTCCTGAGTAGCTACTATCACAGGTGTGTGCCACCTACGCCTAACTCATTTTAAACTCTGAAATTGGCTTTTCTTCTCCACCCTCCTCCACATTTATTTATTTTATTCTTTGTATGTATGTTAGCCCTGAAGTTAATATCAAGGTCTGGGTGCTTTTTCAGAAATTATTTTCTCATTTCTGCGATTGAAGCCACAGCTCAATCGCCAGGTTTAATTTTTCTTCCTTTTGGAGATAAGAGTCTCATGTAAAGCCCAGCAAGACTGGGGAGGCTGAAATCTGAGTATCATAGTTTGAAGTCAACCTGAGCAGGAAAGTTCATGAGATTCTTTTTATCAACTACCAAGATTCTGAGAGTGGTAGAGGTCCTACACAAATTCAAGTCCTAGGTTGGCACACACAGAAAAAAAAAAAAAACTCATGGCCTTTCCTGTTTGGACTGGCCTTTAAATACTATCTTCAAACTTCAGCCACCTGAGAGCTAAAATTATAAACATGAACCACCAGCGCCAGGCTTATTTTTTAAATCTCAAATGGTCATTTCTTCTCTTCTTTCAGTTTTGTTTTTGGTCGACTTTGGGCTGAATTCTGGACCAGGAAACTACTTCCAGGGCTCCACCAAATTTCAGTACTTTACAACTACTATCACACCTTCATTTCCAGCTTTTGCTTGGTAGTTGAAGATAAGAATTTCAATCACTTTCCTAGCCAGGCTGGCTTTGAGTTGTTATCCTCATATTTCAACTTCCTCAGTATGCACAAATAAACCAGCAACCCATGACTCATTTTGAAATGATAATTTTCTCTCTCTCTCATCTTTCATAATTTGTGCTCTTTTTTCTTTGTTTTTGTATATTTTTGTGCTGGGACCTCAGCACCAGGGCCTGTGTGCTGTAAAAGAGCTTTCTGTTTAAGACTAGGAATATACCACATGAACCAGAGCACAGCTAGTGTCATATTTTTGGTGACAAATGAGACATAAGGGTCTCATCGATTCTCCTACCTGAGCTGGCCTTCAATGGTGATCCTCAGATTTCATCCTCCTGAGTAGCCGATACAACATTGGTGAGCTACCAATGCTTGATTTATTTAAACCTCTGTCATTGGATCTTCCTTCTGCACTTCTAGCCTCTTTTTCTTTAATTCTTCTGTGATTGTCCTGAGCTTGAACTCATGGCCTGGTTGCTGTCCCAGAAACTGATTGCCCAATTCTGCCAATTGAGCCATAACTTAATTCCCAGGCTTTTTTTTTTTTTTTTTTTTTTGCTTTTTGACAATTAATTGGAGATAAGAGTCTGAGGAAAGCCTAGCATGAATCAAGCCAGGCTGAGAAGGAAAGTTCATGAGACCGTGACCTCCAATTAACCACTGAAAATCTTGGAGTGGTAGAGCTCTGTCCTTGTGCAAAATAGCACAAGTTCAAGGAGGCTCACACACAAGCTGCAAGATGGCACACAGATGCACACATACACAGAATGTTTCATGGATTTTCTTGCATGCATTAACTTTTAATTGTTGATCCTCAGATTTCAGTCTCTCTTCTTCCACTCTCCTTTGCATTGATTGTTTGTTATTTGTAATATTTAGTTGCCCTGCAGCTTGACCTCTGCCTCTGGGGACTGTTTCTTAGATTTTAACTGAACGCTGTTGCTTTACCACATCAGGTCCGGCTCAGGGCTTTGTGCTAGATATCTGGGATAACCATTTCAAGCACGTTCCTACCCAGGCTGACTTGATACCACAATCCTCAGATGTCGAATTCTTGTGTAGTTAGGATTATACACAGGACCAACAACTCTTGTGTCATTTTAAAACATTAATATGTGCTTGCCACTAACTTCTTTGTTTACTTTTTATTTTTTGCATGTGCTGCTGTTCCTGGTTCTACAAATTGGGGCTCATATTCTGTCCTAGAAGTTTTTATTCAAGCATATCCTCTATTACATGAGAAACAGTATAACTTTTTGGCACTTTTTGGGTGGGTGTTATTTAATTACAGACAAGAGTCATGGACTCTCCTGCCTGGGCTGGCCATGAACCATCGTCCTCAGATTTCAGGCTCTTGAATAGCTAGTAAAACATGTATGAGCCACCGATGCATGATTCATTTAAGGCTTTGTCACTTGCTCTTCCTTGGTTACTTCTACTCATTTCTTCTATGCATGTCCTGGGGCTTGAACTGAGGGTCTGGGTGCAGTCCCAGAAAATATTTGCCCAGTTCTGCAATTTGAGCCATAGCTCAACGTCCAGCTCAATCAGGTGACTGAAATCTGAGGATCATGTTTCAAAGCCAGCCTGGGCAGGAAAGTCCATGACACTCTTATCTCCAAGTCAACACCCAAAAGCTGGGAATGCTAGGGCACTAAGCAAAAGATACTACAGAAACACACACACACACACACACACACACACACACACACACACACACACACACACACACACACAAACTTTCACACATAAACACACAAAGTCCCCTGGACTTTGCTTTTTGGGTTGGCTGGAAACTTGATCTCAATATTTCTGCACCCATGGATCAACTACAGCCATGATCAATAAGCACCAGGCTTATATTTAAATTTACAATTGGCCTTTCTTCTCTTCTCCTACAATTTTTAGCACTAAGAATTGAACTCTGGGTCAGCAGTTTTTTAAATTAGCTTTTGCACCAAACACAGTAGTTTGTATCTACAATCATATCGGCACATCCAGGTTGGGTAGATGGGATTAACAGTTTCATGTACTTTCCTGCCCAGTCTAGCTTTGAACCTAGAATGGATAGGAATACACACGGGAACCAAATCCATGGCTCATTTTTAAATTTTAGTTTTCTCTTTATCCCGTCATTTTTAAATGAGTGGGTTTTTCTTTTTTTGGTTTGTTTGTTTTGCAATGCATGTCTAGGACTTCAACTCAGAGCTTAGGTGCTGACCCAAACTTTCTATTTGAGACTAGCACTCAACCGAATGAGCCAAAGTACAAATTGTAGCTTATTTTTGCTGGCAAATTAGACATATAAGTCTCATGGACTCTCCTGCCTGGGCCAGTCATAAACCATGAATCTTAGATTTAATTCTCCTGAGTACCTTGTACAACATGTGTGAGGAACCAATGTTTGATTCATTTCAACCTCTGTCACTGACTCTTCCTTTTGTACTTCTATCCTCTTTTTATTTCTTCTGTTTGTTCTCCAGCTTGAACTCAGGGTCTGGGTGCTGTTCCAGAAATTTTTTCCCAGTTCTGCCAGTTGAACCACAGCTAAACTCCAGGATTTTTTTCTGTTTTGGTGTTGAATTAGAAATGAATATAATGTAGAGCCAGACCAGATTTATGATGCTGAAATCTGAGAATGAAAGTTGGTGCCAGCCTGGGCAGGAAAGTACCTGATATCTCCAATTATAACCACTAAAAAGCTGAGATTAGTAGAGCTTTGAGCAAAACAGTACAAGTTCAAGCAAGAGGACTCACACACAGACATACACACAGAAGTCGTAGGGACTTTCCTACTTGGTCTGGCCCTTAAATATTATCCAGATTTTACTCTCCTGAGTAACAAGAATTAGAGTCATGAGCCACCAGTGATGGGCTGATTGGCTCATTGCAGCCCATAGTTATTGGTTCTTCTTATCTTCACGTCTTCTTTGCATGTATTCATTTCATTTTTTGTGAGTGCGCTGGTGCTGGAGCCAGAACTCATGCAAGGCATGGCCTGTTGCAGGAGGCTAAAATCTGACCATCATGGTTCAAAGCCAGACTGAGCAGGAAAGTCTAAGATCCTTACATCCCATTACTGCCAAAATTGTGGGAGTACTACAGTTGTAGCACCAGCATGGCCAACAAACAACTGTCTTCTGGACTTTCCTGCTTGAGTTGGCCTTTACAGTGGATACCCATATTTCCGCTTCCTGAAGTTCTAGAATTACAGGCATAAGTCACCAGCCCCAGGTTCTCTTCTTATTAATATTTTTGTGACCCTGAGGCTGGATCTCTGGGCCAGGACACTGTTTCATAGCTTTCTCATTCAAGGCTGGTGATTTACAATTCCAATTACAGCTTCACTTCTGTTTTCATATTTTTTTTTTTTTGCTGGTGACTTGGTGATAAGAGACCATAACACTGTATGTATCTTAGTATTTAGGATTACACTAAAAATCCAAAAACTCATGACTCATTTTGAAAATTTAATTGGATTTTCTTACACATTTCTTTATTTTCTACTTTTTATTTCCGTATGTATGCTGGTCTTGTAGCTATAAATCAGAGCCTAGGTATTGTCCCAGATCCTTTTTTTTTTTTTTTGCTGGTCGAGGGGCCTGAACTCTGGGCCTGGGTGCTTTCCCTCAGCTCTTCAGCTTGAAGCTAGAGCCCTACCATGTGTGCTACAGTGCCACTTCTTGCTTTTACTGCTTATGTGTTGGTGAGGAATTGAACCCAGGGCCTCATGCATGCATGCCAAGCACTCCCCCCTTGAATCACCTTCCCAGTACCAACCCAGTACACTTTTAATACTAGCCCTCTAATAAGTGAGCCACAGCACAATTTGGAGCTTTAAAAAAATGTAGTTGGCTAATAGAGTTGAGTCCATGCACTCCCATTCCTTGGCTGGCTTTGAACATTGATTCTCAGATGTGAGACCCTTGAGTAAGTACAATAACAAGTGTAAGCTACCTCAGTATTGCTCATTTTCAACTCTGAAATTGGCTCTCCCTTTTCTTCTTCTATTTTTGTTCTCATTTATTTATTTTATTCTTATGTGTGCTGGTTCTGGAGCTTGATCGCAAGGTGTGGGTGCTGTCCCAGAAATCATTGTCTCATTTCCGCCATTGGAGCTACAGCTCAACCTCCAGGTGTTTTTTTTTCTTCTTCTTCTTCTTTTTGGTGGTTCATTGGAGATAAGAGTCTCATGAAAATCACAGAATGAATCAGTAAGCTGAAATCTGAGGATCACAGTTTGAAGTCAGTCTACACAGGAAATTCCATGAAACTCTTTACCACCAATTAGCTGGTAGTGATCCCACTAATGAGCTGAGAGTAATAGAACACTAGCCTTGAGTAAAGTAGACAAATTCCACTCATCACGCACAGAAAAAATGTCCCATGTACTTTGCTGCTTGGGCTTGCCTTTAAATGTTATTTTCTGATGAGTTCCATGAAGATGGCAAAGGAGCAGCTGGAGGCTAAACAAGCTCTCACATACAAAGCAGTTTTAATGTTCCAGTGAACAGTCTTATGCCAGAGAATCAAACAAGTGTGCCATCACGGTATAGAGAGTTAGGCCAGAGAGAGAAAATTGAGGCAAGGAGACAGATCTGAGTACTTGCCTGTAGCCGCGGCTGTGGCAGTGGTGGCAGCCGTAGCCACGATACCTGCAACACAGATAGTCAGGTACAAAGGTGCCAGATGTGGTGGGCAAGCAGATTCTACTCAACACCAGCAAAAAGTGACAAGGAGCACACATCTTCATCCTGCAGTTCACAGACCAGAGACGACCCAGGAACCAAGACTCCAGCATGAGTAGAAGCCTGACATCCTCACTCCTTCTCAGGGAGAAGAGGAGGGAAGGCCACCCCTCCCTCCCTCTACTGGAAATCTCCCTCTTTGATACTGACAAAGGACTGGCTGAGCAGCTAACTCCAAATCAGGCCTTGGAAAAAAAACAAAAACAAAAACAAGAGTCATTTAGCAGGTCACAGGAACCTAACCTGACCTTCCAGGCTCAGCTCCCCCCAGGGAAAAGTCAACCAGCTGGGCCGCCAGCCCCAGGAGTGGCTTTCTTCACTGGGTAAACAGAGCCAGAGGCTGCCCCTTCCTACAGCAGCCTTGACAATCAATTGAAATTCAGTAAACATAAACCCTGAGAATGGCTCCAGGCTGGGCTATGTGAGTTTCTCAGAAGCTAGCTTTTCAAGGATGACACTGCTGAAAGGCTTCAACTGTACCCAGAACCTAGACTCATCACAGCATATCCAAACTGGAGGAAACAGCCATGTCCCTCTTTTATGATACTCAAAGCAGATCTCTCTCCCACTGAAGTAGCCTGGAAGGAGGATCACAAAATCCTTGATAAAGCAAAGCATTTTTCTGCCTGATCAAACTGACTTAAGAAACCATCCAAGCTACAGTAATATCAAACACCTCAAGCAGATTAGAGACTCCAACAAGAGACTGGTTACAGACACAAGGGAGATCCTGGATCGTCCCATCCTCGGAAGAAATTTAAAGAACTCTTTTTTGTACCTTTTATTAAAAAATTACTTTTCTAAAAGATTTTTTTAATTTTAATTTTAACTATAATTTTTTTTGTTTTCTGTTAACTTTTTTCTTCCTCTTATAATTTCTATTTTAGGGGTATATGTGTGTGTACTTTTTTTTCTTTAAATTTTTTTTTTGTTTAGCTTTACTGATCATTTGATCCTTTTTTTCTTTCCTTCTCATTCTTTTCACTTTTTTTCTTTCATTATTCTTTGCAAGACTTAATTCCTGTTTTGCTCATCTTCAGATGTACCCGTAGTTGATTATTAGATCTTAGCCCCATTTTGTACACATTTAGTCCAGAAATTTATTACTCAATTGAAAACTGCCTAGACATAAATTTCTTAATAGCACTACTACCTCTTTATACCTATATAATATTTTAAGCATTTTTATTTTTAAGTTCGCCACAGCTCCTTTCTATCCCTCCCCTGCTCTTATTCTATCCACATTCATCTCTGGATATTGTTTTCAAATTTGTATACTTCTTAAGTGTTGCACTTCTTAATTTTTAATATTTGTTTTTGTATTTTTTCTTGTCTCTTCTCTTTCTCTTCTTTTTTTCCTCTCCCTCTGTTATCATTCTATCCAACCTTTTTCCCACTTTGAGATTAAGACTTAGTTAACTCACCCTCTGCCTTTCCACATCCCTCTATTTTATTTTTATCCACATCTCTCCCTAAACCTAATAATTTCTGTTTGCCAATTTCTTCTTTGTGGTTCGTAGCCCATTAATACATACTTGTCTGATGTTGAATAGGTATATCTGTTTAACTAGATTGTATCTGCAGACTATTGACTGTGCAATTACACACTTTGGTTGATGTTTGCCTTAAAATAGTGTGCTAGGACAAAACTGGTTTACTTTCATCGCAAATGGGCAGGGCAACCCAGAAAAACACAAGAAAAATGACAAGTACAGGTATCTCAACCAGCCCTACAAAAGATTCTTAAAGATGTCCTACACATAGAAAACCAACAAGAACATAATAAAGGCCAAGAAACCTCACCCAAACTGAGAATCCAAGAACCATAGGAAGAACCCAGTTTTCCCAGCCCCCAAGAAGGTGGATAAAATGGCAGGAACTCCCAAACACCTGTCTCTCAACATTAACGGTCTTAACTCTCCAATTAAGTGACAGAGACTGTCTAGTTGGACTAAAAAGCATGATCTTTCAATCAGGTGCCTTCAGGAGTCACATCTTGCCCATAAACACAAACATATTTTCAGTTTGAAAGACTGGAACAAAACCTACCAAGCAAACGGCCACAATAAACAGGCAGGAGTTGCAATCCTAATATCAGATAAAATAGACTTCAAATTAAAATTTGTGAGAAGAGTTAAAGAAGGTGGCTACATACTGATTAAAGGATCTCTCCTTCAGGAGGATATTACAATTCCAAATATCTATTCACCAAACAACAGAGAACCCAAATTTATCCACGAAACACTACTTTCCCTCAAATCCCACATAGATCCAAAGGCATTAATTGTTGGGTACTTTAACACACTACTTTCCGCACTAGATAGATCAACTCGACCAAAACTCAACAGAAAAACCACAGATCTAAACAACTGCATAGATCAACTATATTTAACAGACATCTACTGAATATTTCACCCAGCAGCATCAGAATAAACGTTTTTTCTCAGCAGCACATGGAACATTTTCCAAAATAGACCACATTTTAGGACACAAACAAACTTGTCCAAATTCAGAAACATTGAAGTTTTACTTCTCATTCTCTCAGACCGAAAGGGAAGAAAATTAATACTCAACACCAAAAGCCACCAAAGAAAATCCTGTAACACATGGAGGCTGAACAACACACTCTTGAAGCACCAGTGGGTCATGGAAGAGATTAGAAAGGAAATTCAAATGTTCATGATATTCAACAAAAATGAACAAAAAAAAATACCAGCACCTCTGGGACACAGCAAAAGCAGTACTCATGGGCAAGTATATAGCTCTGAGCTCCTACATCAACAAATTGGAGAGATCTGAAACCAACAATTTAATGAGACATCTGAGACTCCTTTATAAAAAGCAGCAAGATAAACCCCAATCCAGTAGATGGAAAGAAATAATTAAAATTAAATCAGAATTAAATGTATTAGAATTAAAAAAAAACAAACATAGGAAGTATCAACAAAACAGAGTTTGTTCTTCGAAACAAATGGACAGGTCCTTAGCAAATCTTATCAGAAAAAGAAGAGAACACACCCAAACAAATAAACTCAGAGATGGGAATGAAAACATCACCGCAGAAACATCCAAGATTCAGAAAATCATGGGAATTCTTCTCAAAACTTTATGCTAATAAGTTTGAGAAATTGGCAGAAATGAACCTTTTCCTAGCAAATATTTGCATGCCGGGACTAAACCAAGATAAGTTTAATCATCTGAACGGAACCATATCAAGCATTGAAATAGAAATAGCAATAAGACACTTCCCATCTAAGAAAAGCCTAGGATCAGTTGCCTTTACAACAGAATTCTACAAGGCCTTCAAAGCAGAGCTCACACCAATACTCCTCCAACTCTTCAATGAAATTGAAAGAGAAATTTCACTACTGAACTTATTCTATGAAGCCATCATGACCCTCATCTCAAAACCAGGCAGGGACTCATCAAAGAAAGAGTACTATAGACCTATTTCTTTGGTGAACATTGATGTAAAACTTCTCAGCAAAATTTTGGCCAACCGACTTCAACAATTTATCCAAAAAATCATACATCCTGATCAAACAGGATTCATTTCAGGGATGCAAAACTGTTTCAATATATGCAAATCAGTTAATATTATTCCTCACATCAACAGGAGCAAGAATGAGAACTACATGGTTATCTCGATAGATGCAGAACAAGCATTTGACAAGATCCAACACCCCTTTATGATGAAGGTTCTGGAAAAATTAGGAATCCATGGAACAGTCCTCAATAAAATAAAGGCTGACAACCCTACAGCCAGCATTATACTTAATTGTGAAAAACTACAGCCATTTCCTCTTTACTCAGGAATGAGACAAGGATGTCCACTCTCTCCCCTGCTCTTCAATCTGGTATTAGAATGCTTAGGTACAACAATAAGACAAGATGCAAACATAAAGGGGATCCAAATAGGGAAAGAAGAAGTAAAACTCTCTCTCTTTGCAGATGACATTATCTTCTATTTAAAGAATCACATAGACTCCACTCCCAAATTTCTCCAGCTGATTCAAAGCTTTGGCAAAGTATCAGGGTATAAAATTAGCCCCCCCAAAATCAATGACTTTTCTGTATGCCAACAATGAGAGAAGTGTGCCTGAAATTCGGAAAGCAACCCCATTTGTAATAGCCCCACAAAAAATAAAATACCTAGGAATTAACCAAAGAATTGAAGGACCTCTATGAGGAAAACTTTAAAAACTTAAAATAGGAAATCAAAACAGAACTTAGAAAGTGGCATAAACCCCCATTCTCCTGGTGTAGAAAGATCATCATCTTAAAAATGGCAATACTTCCCAAGGCTATCTACAAATTCAATGCGATACCTCAAAGGTTAGAATATGTGAAGCAGTGAACATTTGTTGCTTGTTTCAGAGTAGAGCAACACGTAGTGCTAAACCACCTGGTTGTGTGCCCTTATAAGACCTGCAAATCCTTATCTTGGGGCTCTCCTCCTGGGCTTCTCTGTGTTAGAGCGTAGGTCAAGGCCTTAGCTGCAGCCCATCATTTAAATAAAACAGCTGTAGAGTCTGACTATTGGTGGTCTTCTTGTTGGTTGTCCTGCG
Source organism: Dipodomys merriami (assembly GCF_024711535.1). Taxonomy (NCBI): domain Eukaryota; kingdom Metazoa; phylum Chordata; class Mammalia; order Rodentia; family Heteromyidae; genus Dipodomys; species Dipodomys merriami. The sequence goes on from NW_027206108.1 coordinate 21,183, forward strand.
AACTTGGCATAACATTAGTGGGGGCTCATCCAGGATACCCGCAAAGACCCCCGAGACTTCAGACTCCAAAAGTAAAACTGTGCTTTCTTTGTTAATTTGTCTTGTCCTGTCATTTGTCTGTTTTGCTTTTGTTTTCCCTTGTGAGGATGGCCGCTCCGATACCTAAAGGGTTGTCGAAGGGGACAGGCTTGCTCTACAAACCTGGAGGAACTGGGAGATGCCCCAGATCCTCTTGTGGGGCCGGGGTAACCCTGCTGTGTGGAGCTGGGGTCTTTGCAACCCCACCGTGTGGGGCGGGAGGATCCCCGCTCTGTGGGTGGGGAGGGTCATTGGAACCCCGCCGTGTGAAGCTTTTTTTCATAACTGTCAGGCCTGTATGTGTTTTGTTTGTACTGTTTATAGTTTGTTTGTTTGTTTTTTTGACTATAAGACTGATGGGACTGGAAAACATGGGCACCACTCCATCTGGCCTCCTAGATTTACATAAAGAAACTAAGATAGAGGAAAAGAAATTGTACCTCCCGGTTTTTCAGGGTGATAAGTTGGAAGAAATGTTTCCTCTCCCATACTCCCAGGTTCCTTTTGCAGAATCTGAGAATGATCAAGAGGAGGAGGGAGCTATAGAACCCTCGGCACCTGCCCTTAAAATTTCTGAGGGGCCGGTCACTCGACGATGCCATGGTATCAACACCCCTTTTATTGCAGCTGTTTTTGCCTTAAGAGCTGTAGGTCCTGTGGATGCAGATGGTCAACAGCAACTCCAATACTGGCCATTTTCTACTAGTGATCTATACAATTGGCTCACCCAAAATGCCCCCTTTTCTGCGAAACCTCAGGATTTAATTTGTTTGCTTGAAATTATTCTCTTTACTCATCAGCCCACTTGGGATGATTACAGTCAGCATTTACAGGTCCTTTATACCACCAAGAGAGAGATGGTATCCGAGAGGTGGCCCGGAAACATATCCCTATCCCAACAGGAGCGCCCATTGTGGATCCTGCCCTGATCGCTGCCTATTTTCCTATGATCCAACCAACATGGGACTACAATATGGTTGAAGTTAAGGAGCGACTCCTCATCTACCACCAGGCTCTGTTGGCAGGTCTCAAGGCAGCGGCTCACAAACCTATTACTATGGCCAAGGTTTATGATGTAAGACAGGGAGGAAGTGAATGTCCGGCAGAATATCTTGAGTGGCTTATGGAAGCTTTTAGTCAATATACCCCATATGATCTTGAGAACCAGGAGTCGCTCAGACGATTATGTTTGCCTATACAAATCAAGCTGTACCAAACATAAAGCGAAAGTTGCAGGCTCTAGACAGATTTGGTGAAAAGTCTATTAGGGATCTAGTAGCCACGGCAGAAAAGGTTTACAATAAGAGAGAGACCGGAGCAAAGACAGAAAAGGAAATAGAGAGAACATGAAATTGAGCATGAAAAGAGAGACTGGGCCAAGGAAAAGAGGCCAGATTTGTTGGACTCGCCACTATCGCATGCTGAGCATACCTGGTTCACAGATGGCAGCAGTTTCATTTGAGATGGTAAAAGGTACGCAGGGGCAGCAGTCACACTGAGATAGTGTGGGCAGAAGCTCTCCTCCAGAGAACGTCTGCAAAAAGAGCAGAACTAGTGGCACTAACAAAAGCCCTACAAATGGGAAAAGGGAATAGACTACATATTTACATGGGCAGTCGGTATGCTTTTGCCACTGTGTATGTCCATGGAGCCATTTACGAAGAGAAGGGGCTGCTGACAGCTGAGGGAAAAAATGTTAAAAACAAACAAGAAATTTTAAACCTCATCCGGGCCATATGGGAACCAGCAAATATTGCCATTATGCACTTTCCTGGCCATCAAAAGGGAACTGATTCTATAACCAAAGGAAAAAACTTGGCCAATCAGGCAGCTAAGGAGGCAGCCCTCCAGTCCAGCGTGGAAGTACTGACTTTAGTAGACCCAGGGCCATGAACTTTGACTCCTGAGCCTCAGTACTCCCAAGAAGACTTGGAGTGGATAAAGAAAATTCCCATGGCCTATAAACCCCTGGACAGAGAAGGAAAAAAAAGACTGGTGGAAAAATGGTGAGGGAAAACTTATCTTGCCACAAAGATTGGGCAAAGGGATTCTTAAGAGAATCCATCAGGTTTCTCACATGGGAACCCGAAGATTGCAAGACTTGCTCTGACACTCAGAAGTAAAGTTAGGCAAGGAAATCAACATATTGAGGACATTGTTAAAAATTGTAAAGCCTTTCAGCTCAGCAATACCCCCAATCAACAGGTTACAAAAGGAGCTCGCCTCTGTGGAGATAGGCCAGGTGTGTATTGGGAAGTAGACTTCACAGAAATTAAAACTGGAAAATTTGGATATAAATATTTGCTAGTTTTTGTAGACACCTTTTCAGGATGGGTTGAAGCCTACCCAACAAAGCATGAGACCACGAACTTCCTGGCTAAAAAGACCCTGGGAGAAATCGTACCCTCGTATGTCTTCCCATCCACGATCGGGTGGGACAATGGACCCGCCTTCGTTTCAAAAGTAAGTCAGGGAATAGCTGTGGCACTGGGGAAAGATCAGGGCTGGTAGAAAGAATGAATAGGACTCTAAAAGAGACCTTAACTAAATTGGCCTTGGAGACTGGCACATACTGGGTATTGCTCCTTCCTTTTGCCTTGTTTAGAATAAGAAATTCACCCTATCGGCTTGGCTTTACTCCTTTTGAAATAATGTATGGACACCCTCCACCCATTATCCCTAGCCTTCAGACTGAACTGCTTGCTGAATTGGATGATAGTGAATTTCTGTGTAAGCTTGACTATTTACAGCTGGTGCATAAGAGTATGTGGCCCCAGCTTAGAGCATTATATGATTCTGCTTCTATTCCTACCTCCCATTTGTTTAAACCAGTGTCAGGGTGTTTGTTTGAAGGCACAACTTGAGATCCCTGGAACCACTGTGGAAGGGACCTTACATGGTGCTATTGGCTACACCTACTGCCCTTAAGGTGGACGGCATTGCTGCTTGAATCCACTGCCCCCATGCCAGACCGGCTGACCCCTTTGCCCTGGACGACCATGGGGAAACATGAGAAGTCTCCAAGCATCCTACTCAGCCAATCCACATACGCCTCAAGAAAAGAAACATGGAATGATTGTTATTGGTTTACTCGTTCAAGATCAAGAGCTGTTGGAGTTTAGTTTTGGGCCAGAGCCATAAGATTGGGGCTCAGGACCATAAGTCAAGGAGGGGGGAATGAAAGGTTAGAGTATTTGAAGCAGTGACCATTTGTTGCTTGTTTCAGAGCAGAGCAACACGTGGTGCTAAACCACCTGGTTGTGTGCCCTTATAAGACCTGCAAATACTTATCTTGGGGCTTTCCTCCGGGGCTCCGCTGTGTCGGAGTGTAGGACGAGGCCCGAGCTGCAGCCCATTTAAATAAAACAGCCATAGAGTCTGACTCTCGGTGGTCTTCTTGGTGGGGATCCTGCGACCTTGACATAACAATACCTATCTATATCCCAACCTCATTCTTCAAGGAAATAGAAGAGGTAATCCAAAAATTCATATGGAACCATAAAAGACCTCAAATAGCAAAAACGATCCCCAAAAGAAAGAAAAATGCTGGAAGAATACAATACCAAATTTCAAACTCTACTACAAAGCCATAGTAATCAAAACAGCTTGGTACTGGCACAAGAATAAACTTCAGGACCAATGGAATAGAATTGAAAACCTTGAAATGAACCTACAGACCTATAGCCATCTAATCTTCAATAAGGAAGCTAAAAAAACAGAATGGAAGAAAGACACCCTCTTCAGTAAATTGTGCTGGCAAAATTGGTTAATCACGTGTAGAAAACTAATGCTAGATCCTTATATATCACCGTGAACTAGAATCAACTCCAAATGGATCAAGAAAATGTGGTATATATACACAATGGAATTCTATGCCTCCATCAGAAAGAATGACATTTCCCCATTTGTTAGGACATGGAAAGACTTGGAAAAAATTAAATTAAGTGAAGTAAGCCAGGCCCAAAGAAACATAGGTCCCATGATTTCCTTTATTTGCAATTACTAGTATATGTCTGAGACAAGCAGAAATGGTCAGATAAGTTGATGTTAGGAATTGAACCCTAAGATATGTATTCAAATATTTTTTTCTTTCATGTGATTGTTTCTAACACATTTATAAGATTATTTCTTTGTTCCCTTCTATGTCCTTCCCCCACTGTATAACCTCTACTTTCACTGTATTTGATGTTGTTATAATTTGTGGAGGGGAAGGGAAAAAACTAATCATTTAAATAGGGATACATGTGGACCCATTGCAACAATGATACGTACAAGTTGTTATGTCAAAAACGAACTTTACAACTTTGGTGTGGGCGAGGAGGATTTGGCGGGGGTACAGGGAGGTGTATGGGATGGTAAGGGGAAACAAAGGAGGAGGCTACAATGCTTGATAAGAAATGTACTCATTATCTTGCCCATGTAATTGTAACCCATCTGTATAGTATTTTCACAATAAAAAAAAGAAAAAAAATGTGATTTTCTGGCTTTAGCCTCCTATGTAGCTAATACAACCTGTGTAAGACACCAGTGATTGATTAATTCAAACTCTGTCACTGTTTATTCCTTTCCTTCTTCTACATTTCTTTATTTCTTTTGTGTTGGCCCTGAGGCTTGAACTCAGGCTATTAGTCTTTTTATGTCTTTTATATAACTTGATTCTGTTTTGTTGTTCTAAAGTTTTATTTGTTTATGTTGCTATTTCTATTTTATATGAGTAAATTTATATATCACCTGTAGTCCTATAAAGTTTTTTTTTGTTGTTGTTGTTGGTCGTGGGGCTTGAACTCTGGGCCTGGGGGCAGAGCCTCAGCTATTCAGCTCAAGAAAAGCACTCTATCACTTGAGCCATAGGTTTCTCGATGTTATTTGGAGATAAGTCTCACAGAGTTCCTGCCCATGCTCATTTTGAACTGTAATCCTTAGATCTCAGCCTCCTGAGTAGCTAGGAATACAGACATGAGCCACCAGCACCTGGCCAAAGTTGTATGTTTTTGTTTTGCTTGCTTGACTGATTAGAACCTAAAATTGTTCATCTGTTGTAAAATTTGCAATAGTTTTATCGCCAAGAATAGTGAAATATTTAGAATTACGTATTTTGAGAAAATATAGCCGATTAGGTTTTATTGTTTTAAAGTAAAGAATATCTTTTTTGTATACCCTGAAGTCTGAGTTCAGAACATGTAGTTATTGACAGGAACCCTCCTGTGTGAACCACATCCTTGTTCTCATTTTTTAACCAATCATCTATTAAATAATTTGAAGTTCATAAGGCATCTTTTGTTAAGAATAAGTAAAATAAGCCTAAACTCCTGCCTTTTGAGTAACAAAATAAATCCTATTATTAAGAATGTATAGACACAAAAAAATGAAACATCCTAAGAACAAATAATCTTATCAATAAATAGGCAAGTGAATTGACTAGATAATTCCCCAAACAGATATAGGTGTCTAAGGAATATTTGAAAATATTCAACTTGATTAGTAATCAAGGAAATGTAAATAAAATCTATGTTGAACTTCCATCTCTGCCTAATCAGAATGCCTATTATAAACAAAAACAGGTATATTTTAGATATGAGACCCTTGTCTGTTGAATGGCTAGTGAATCTGTAGGCTTTCTCCTGATCTTGCTAGCTATGTCCTTTGCCATGCAGAAGCTCTGCAACTTCATGTAATCCCATGTGTGCAACCTTTCTTTGATTTGCTGTGTTTCTGGGTCTCTATTAAGAAAATTTCAGCCTGTGCCAAGGAGACCTAGGGTTACTCCTATTCCATCCTGTAATGTTTTCAGAGGGTCTGCTTTGTCTCCGAGGTCATTGATCCATTTGAACTTCATTCTGGTGCCGAGTGATAGATAAGGATCTAACTTTAGTTTTCTAAACGTGATTAATCAATTTTGCCAGCACAATTTGGCCAGCACTGAAGAGGCTGTCTTTCTTCCATTCTATTTTTTAGCTCCCTTATGGAAGATTAGATGGCTATTTGTCTGTAGGTTCATGTCTGCCTTTTCAATTCTATTCCATTGTTTCCGAGGACTGTTCTTGTGCCAGTACCAATCTGTTTTGATTACTATGGTTTGTAGTGGAGTTCAAAATTTAGTATTGATATTCCCCAGCACTGTTCTTTCTGTTAAGGATCATTTTTGCTATTCAGGATCTTTTATTGTTCCATATGAATTTTTGTATTGCCTCTTCTATTTCCTTGAAGGATGAGGTTGGAATATAAAACAGACAAGAGTTTCATATCTAAAATATACCTGGATTAAAAAAAATTAAATCCTCCAACAACAAATCCTCAAAGAAACAATTGCCCAATAAATAAGTGGGCGAAAGACTTAAAGAGAAACTTCTCTGAAGAGGAAAGAAGGATGGCCAATAGACACATGATGAATTCCCCACCTCCCTAGCCATAAAAGAAATGCAAATCAAAACAACATTAAGATACCACCTAACACCAGTTAGAATGGCTAAAATCAAGAACTCTAATAACAACAGATCCTGGAGGGGAGGTGGACAGAAGGGAGCCTTACTACATTGTTGGTGGTAATGTAAACTTGTTCAACCACTTTGGAAAGTAGTGTGAAAGTTCCTGAAAATACTCCACATAGATCTCCCCTATGTCCCTGCAATCCCACTTTTGGGCATTTACCCAAATAATCACAAACAAGACCACACTAAAGCTACCAGCACAACTATGTTTATTTCAGCATTATTTACTATAACTAAGATCTGGAACCAACCCAGATGCCCCTCAGTAGATAAATGGTAAAGAAAATGTGGTATATATACACAATGGAATTCTATGCCTCCATCAGAAAGAATGACATTGTCCCATTCGTTAGGAAATGGAAAGACTTGGAAAAAATATATTAAGTGAAGTAAACCAGGCCCAAAAATACATATGTCCCATGGTTTTCTTATTTACAACAACTAGTATATGTATGAGACAAACAGAAAAGGTCAGATAAGTTGATGTTAAGTGAAATGACCCCAAAATAAGGATGCACATGTTTTTTTTCTTTCTTTCTATTGTTTCTAACTTATTTATATGTTGATTTCTTTGTTGGTTTGTATGTCTTTCCCCCACGTTATAACCCTTGCTTTCACTGAATTTGATGTTGTTATAATTTGTGAAGGGGAAGGGAAAAACAAATTGTTTAAATTGGGATATGGGTGGACCCATTGCAACAATGAGATATACAAGTCATGTGGGATAATGAACTTTATAACTTTGGCGAGGGGGGCATAAGATGGGCGGGAGGTGTGAGATGAGAAGGGATGGGAAGTGGAAACAAAGGATGAGGCAACAATGCTTGATAAAAAATGTACTCACTACCTTTCTCATATAATTGTAACCCCTCTGTACAGTATTTTCACAATAAAACCAAAAAAGAAAGCAGAAATACTCACAAGGAGGTGGGGGGGAAGGTACCCTACACAATATTGGCAATTAAGTGAAACAATGTAGCCCCAAAAGAAATCAGTGTGGAAGTTCCACACAAGAAATCCTACATATACTCCTGAAGAAATGTAAATCATCCCTACAGTAGAGCTATCTGCACACACATTTTTTTCAGCAGGATTCAAAATAATCACATTCCAGAATTGGCCACCACAGGCAGAATAGTGTGTAAAACTATTATCTCCAATTAACAATTAAAAAAATCTGGGACTATACCTGTGCACCAAGTGGCAGAGTACCAGACTTGATGAAAAAAAGCCAATCAAGTGATTAAGGCCCTAGGTTCAATTCTCAGAACTGGCAAATACACACACACACACACACACACACACACACACACACACACACACACACACACACACACACACAAACACACACACAAAATCAATGCTTACTATATTTTTTAGCCAAGCTTCTTATTCACCTTATATCCATGTACCTATGACAGAGCTAAATATAATGGGAAAGCAATATTTATAATGATAAATTCTATTGAAGAACACCATTTCTTTTTCTTGTTTTGTTTTATTTATATGGTCACTGGGTTTGAACTCACAGCCTGAGTGCTGTCCCTGATCTTTTTAGCTCAAGGTTCGTGCTCTACAACTTAGCTAAACTGCCACTTCCAGTTTTGTGGTAGTTCATTGGAGATAAAGGATCTCAAGGAATCAGAAATCTACACACTGATTTCTAACTGCAATTCTCAGATTTCAACTTCCTGAATTGGTAGAATTAGAGGCCCAATCCACCAATGCCGGGCTAGAATCTGATTATTTTCACCACTGCTCATTGGAAAAGTTCAATTCTTTTTACTCCAGAACACTTGCCAAGCACAATTCTCTCTGGATGGCAATCGAGCAAATAGAGAGGCGCCAGTAGCTCACACCTGTAAATCCTAGCTATTGAAAAGTCTGAGACCTGAGGGTAGTGGTTCAAAGCCAGTCAGGGCAGGAAAATCTGGGGGACTTTTAGTCCCAATTAACACAAAAATTCCATATGTTCAGCTGTGATGCAAGCAGTAGAGCTCTACCTTGATCAAATAACTCAGGGATAGACCTCGGGCCCTGAGTTCAAGCACAAGGATGTAGCAAACCCTGGGTCCCTCCAGATCAGGCAGGTAGCCAACCATGGCATGGGATCCACATCATTTTCATCTCCAACTTGTTGGTCAGACTCCTGTGAGTCCCTTGTCCAAGGTGCTGGCTGTAGGATCTGGTCCCTGAGAGGCTTCCATTGAACTTCTCTAAAGTTCATGGTCCACTTTACATAATGAAGACTGCTGCCAAATTGGTGTGTGTGTGTGTGTGTGTGTGTGTGTGTGTGTGTGTGTGTGTGTGTGTGTGTTTGTGTGTGTGTGTGAACAGCACATTATAATTAACATTATGTCATAATATTCTTATGAGAATTGTGTGCTTAACCCATGTGAAAAAAACTAACTAGTACCAAAATACCCAAAAAGGACCAGCTGATATTAGTACCAGTTATGGGTTAGTATTAACACTAGCATTAGTATAAATCAGAGCACATAGAAGGACCCATCTGATCTACCAGTTGAAAATTCAAGAATCATTTCCTCCTCTGCTGCATCTCAGGCAGTCAAAGACAAATCTTTTCAACAGACTTGGGGAAGAAGGAGTTAACTCCATCTGTAAGGCCCAAAAGAATCCCCATGCTGATATATGAGTACTATCTCACACACACACACACACACACACACACACACACACACACACACACACACACACACACACACACACACACACTCACTTGTAGGTCCAGCAGTATTCCCAAGCATCTCCCCTGATCTGTGTACTCTATACAGCAAAGGCTAGAATTCGGTGGAAATAGGAGCAAAGCACCTTGTACACACTTCACCAGCTGTTAGACTGGTCTTCCACTGCCCAGTAATAGATGGATGTAATCTTTGTTGCTCTGCTCTGAGCTGCAGGAAAAGTGTCTTGCCTTGGGAGGACAGTGAAGGGATTAGTGTATCTACACAGGTAATATGAGGAGTCCTGCATCAGGAAAATACCTCTTTTAAGTGCTAGTTTATTAGAAAGCTTTGAGCACACTTGGCCAGTACTAACATATATTCATGTATTCTCCTTATTTTATTTAAATAAAAATCAATATTTATGAACTCTCATTTCTCCTTGGTTCTTCTGGTATATTCCTGTCATGTCTAATGCTTCACTTTAAAGCTTCATTCCCCCTTCTCTCTGGTGAACTTTCGTGAGAGTTATCAAGTAATTTTCTTATTTAATGCAACCAAGACGATGCTGATGAAGAAAACAGTGTTACCTTCAGGTTAGCTTAAATATCTGCTTTGATAAAGGAAGATGAGGGTCTTACAACCTTCATGCCAAAGGTACTGCCTCTGGAGATAGGGAATTGCATTTCCTCTGCCTTCCTAGCATCCAGGGTAACCTCTGGTCTCCCAGTAAAGGAATTCCTTTCTAAGAAAAAGAAACATTCCAACAAATTGCCGAAGGCCAGCAATCCACATTATTTCTGCTTAAGAACACTTCTCCTACCATATACTGATGATTCACACCCATATCCCTAGCCATTCAAGGGTCTGAGAGCAGAGGATCTCGGTTCAAAGATTCCTGGGGCAAGAACAGTCCATGAAACTTTTATCTCATTCACCACAAAAAGCCAGTAGGAGAGTGATGGGCCAAGCGGTACAGGACCACCCTTGAACAAGAGCTCATGGACAGTGCCCAGTCCTAGAGTTCAAGCATAATGCACACACAAACACACAGAGACACAGACACAGACACAGACACACACACACACACACACACACACACACACACACACACACACACACACACAAAAGCTCGAAGTGGAGATGAGGCTCAATACTATAAGTTTAGCCTCTTTTTTTGTATTTTTTATTTTAAAAATCCTTGTTAGAGGGGTTGGTTACAGTTACATGAGCAAGGAACTGATTACATTTCCTATTGAGCATTGTTGCATCCTCCTTTGTTTTCCACCTACCATCCCTTCCCTCCCACATCCACAACTACCCTCCCCACCCCCCACCCCCACCAAACTTGTAAAGTTCATTTTCAACTTAGTGTTTTGAACATCTTATTGTTACACTGGGTCAACCCACATCTGCAAAAACACAAAGTTAATCTTATGTGAAATTTTTTACTAAGGGAAAATGTCAATGCCCAGATTTCAAGCCAGAATATCAATACACATTTTTTAAAAAGACTACTTTTGATAAGCTTACCAGACATAACTGATTCTCTTCTTTTTATGATACTGAGGTTTGAACTCAGGGCCTCATGTTTTCTAGATACACACTCTAATATTGAGCCACAGCTGTAATTTTTGCACTGTTTTTTAGACAGGGTCGCATTTCCTGCTCAGGTATTCAACTGGATTTCAGTCATCTTACTTTCCTCTGCAACTATTGCTGGGATGAGAGGTGCACACCACTATGCACAGCTTCTTCTGTTCAGATAAGGTCTCACAGAATTCTGCCTGGGTTGACCTGAAAACATAATTTTTGCAGTCTCAGACTCCCAAAAAGCTAAGATTATAAGTGCAGATCACTAAGCTCACCTTATTGAAGCCCTAGATTCAATCACCAATACAAAAATTGAAAATAAAAATAAATTCAAATGGAAAGACAGTATGGTAAGAGCAGGGAAAAGGGATGGAGTAATGATCCTGGGCAGCTCCTGACGTTCAATCTGATGGCTTTATTTACCAACATTGGAAAAGAAAATGAAACGATGTAACAAGAGAACCCTACATGCTTTTCCTTAGCAACCAGACAGTCTTGCCTGTCTTTTCTCATTTATGCCAGAGCCAAAGGGCTCAGTAGACCACGAGTAAGGAAGGAAGTTAGAGATGTGTAAGATGAAAAAGAACAAGCCCTGGACATGTTGGAAATCAAGACAGCCTCTGGAACCTTAGAACTGTTAAGTATTTCAGACACTAGTATCCCAAAGAAACCAAATGTTCAGAGAGAAGGCCAAGATATGCTCTGAGGTGTATAGATTTCCTTATTCAAAGAACACACAGACCTCCCAATGACACAATCCTCCCTGCCAACAGTAGTCTTTCACAGTGAGTCTCAGGGGGTAAACCAACTGCCCTTTTCTACCCACCAGACACCAGCCCACATCCTGAGAGCACTGACAGCAGGGAGAGAGGGTTCATCCTTATAGCAACCCAAGAATGAAGCTCAGAGGACCACACCTAATTACATAATGTACTCAGACCTCATAAAGTTCCAACAGCTGCCCGAAGGTGTCTTTAGCTCTTCAAAAGGATCATGCTGTGATGCCTAGCTTTACAGCCCAAACTTCCCACCCAGTATTAGCCCTGTTGAATGGCATACAAGCCAATTAGGGCTCTCTGATAAATTTCCTAAAATAACCAGGCTCAATGCCAGCATCCAGTCACTTGTCCTCTGGTGCCAAAGCCTCAAGACCATTCAAGACAGAAGCAGCCATCACCTCAACTCCACCTGCCATGGGCAGTTCAGAAATCTTTACTCTTTTGCTCTCACAGGCTCGGTTTAATTTTGGGATAATCTCACCAACACTGTCTCCTAATATCACTGTCCCCAAGGGCTGACACCCCTATCCAAGCAAATAGTCAAACAAGCTGGAGGTGTCCTCTTTGGGGAGGACAGACCAGCCATTCATGAGCCCATTTCCAGGAGCTTCCCATCCCCCAGAAGCCTTGGATGGGTTATCTGCTCCCTCCAGCAGCAAGCCTACCACTCTTCCCAGACCCAAACTGACCACAGTATCCTTTAATAAGCTGGAAACTCATTTCCAAGTTTGGAAAGCTGCTGTCCCAAAACTCTTTGGCTGAGATGGTAGGCAGCTTCTTGTGCATTCAGGTGGCCCAAGTTGAACCTGCAAAGCCATCCAGCAAGGTTTATCCTACCAGCCTCATCCCTTGTTTCCTTGCCAACCTGGACAGCCCTGCTCCTTCCAGCTCCATTGCCCACCCTGTCTTTAGGGTGCCTCTGAGCGTAGTTTCTGCTTCCTGAACTTGCCCACATATTCTGAAAAGTGCACAGAGAAGCCTTAGGCATCTATTGGGCTCCAGAAGTCAGATCACAGGGAGACTTCTGCATCTCCCAGTCTTGCTCCTAGCACAGTCACCAATGGAGCAGTGCCCCCATGATCCAACGCAGACCTCTTACTTGGGTAAAAAAAGACCCTGTGCTTGTATCGCCCACAGTCAGCAGTCAGCAGTCCTGGCACAGGGGCATCTACTGAGGCCACCCCAGTAGCTATGGGGGCTCTGACATCAAGACAGAGGCAGGCACACCCAAGCAGGCTGACGTTGGAGCAGCTCCTCTTCCTGGTGCAGGCATGGTGGCCTTTGAAGCAGAACATGACAGTTCACACACTAGAAGATCACAGTACACACTCTAAAAGCTTGGTAAGCAATGGCCCTGTGCTCAGAGACCTGACAGAGGCAGGAAATCAGAGAGAGATAGAGAGGGAGACAGACAGAGGGACAGAGAGACAGAGAGAGAGAGAGAGAGAGAGAGAGAGAGAGAGAGAGAGAGAGAGAGAGAGAGAGAGAGAGAGAGAGAGAGAGAGAGAGAGAGAGAGAGAGAGAGAGACTCTAGGCTATCTCTGATTTGGGTTTCAATATCCTTGCCGAGAAATGCATATTTTCACCATGAAATAAAAAGGAAAACTGCTAACTCTAACTCTGACGGAGTAGCTGGGATCAATCTAGACTTCCTAACATAAACAATCACAGAAGTGGAAGTTATGTGAAAAATAAATATATGTATATATAAAATAAATATGTAGACATATATGTATATTCACATATATAATGTGAATATGTAATGTATGTATAATTTATTATGTATATATGTATAACGTACAGGGAGAAAAAAAGAAATACATAGTGTTTGACAGAATAATGACCAAAACGTTCCCAAATTTGATTGAAAGAATGAACCCTTCTATGCAGGAATCTAGCAGCTTAAAGAAGTCAATTAATGTAAGTACACAGGTCCACACTAAGCCATTCTAATTAAACAGTCAAAGACAGAATACCTCCCAAAGCACAGACACACAACTCATCACACACAAGTGATCTTCAACAATATTATGACAATTTCTTATCAGAAACTGGATTAACTATTAGCAAGGGCAACAAATTTAAGGTGCTAAGAGGACATATCTAATAGCCACCTTTCTTATTTTATTTTATTTTTTTAGTGTGAAAATACTGTACAGAGTGGTTCCAATTACATGGGCAAGATGAGTACATTTCTTATCAAGCATTGTAGCCTCCTCCTTTGTTTCCCCTTCTCATCCCTTCCCATCCTCCCCCTGCCCCCCACCCAATTCTCCCTGCTTACCCACCACCCCGCACCAAAGTTTAAAAGTTCATTTTTTGACATAATGACTTGTATATCTCATTGTTGCAATGGTTCCACCTATATCCCTATTAACCTTTCTAACAAATATATATCCTTTCTCCAAATGTGAGAGATGAGCTAAGTACCTAACGATGGTTCAGGAATATAATCTTAGCTCCTCAGGAAGGTGAAGATTGTGGCTCAAAGCCAGGCTGGACCTTGTCCCCTCAAGAGCAAGTTGTAGGAAAGCTACCCTTGAGTTGGATGGAGTCCTTTTTGCTTTGTCATTGCTGGAACAAGATATAAGATAAGGTGACAATCAAGAATGGAGGCTATTGTCTAGTGCAATTTATGAGACTCAGGAGTTTTCCAGAAGGTCAGAGGATTTTGACCACTGATGTAGTGGTTTCAGGAATGGCATAATAGTGACCAGAGCAACCACAAGCCCACATGGAGTCTTAGCAACAGTCTTTGAAGACTATAAGCTAGAGTATCAATGCTGGCAAGCTATGATTGGTCCACTTTTTCTCTGACCTCACTGGCTCATACTTTGATTGGTCCATTTCCTCTATGATGTCACTATGCCTGGCTGTGATAGCTCCATTTTGAGATGTCATGCAAGGTATATATGAAGCCAATGTACTCCAACCTATGTCTTTTAACACCTCTAGGAGCTCTTGATTGGTGACCCGCTGGACTGACTCAAAGCTAAATTCGTGATTTTTTTGGTTGGGGAGGTGAGTTGTCGTTTGGATTTTGGTGTTTCTTTTTATTTTTTTCTGAGGTTTCCATTATTTTATTTAGTTAATTTTAGATAGACTTGCTACCTGCCATCATAGCAGAAGGATGGAAGAATACAAAGAATCCTCCTCCAGATCCTTGAAGAAGGATATCATCAAACAATAAAAGATGAAAGAGCTCATCAACCATGGTACCAATGGAAAGTGAGGCTATCCCATCCTTGCCTCACACACATGAAAGTGGCAGTTAAAATATTCCTGAAGGGAGAGTCCTCCAGTCATCAGTTAAAGAATGAGGTGGTCATTTTTAAGACGGTATGGCACAAACACATCAACAGGTTGTACCAGGTGATGGAGAAGGAAGAGTATGTGTATTTCATCATGGAATTGGCCAGTAGGGGATACTTCCTGGGGTGGATCTGAAGATCCTGCCACCTATATGAGGATGAAACCAAGAGGCTCTTCACACAAATTGAAAGTGCTGTTCACTGCCCATACCAGAACAGAATCACAAACTGAAACATTAAGTACAACAACATCCTGTTGGATACCAAAGGCAATATCAAGGTCAGTGGTTTGATCTGAGCATCTGGTTCACCCTGGGGCAGTTGCTATCGAATGTATTTGCTGCTGAGCTATTCCACCACCTAAATTTTCCTGGAAGAAAGAAATGATTGCTGGGTGTCGCTGGCTTACACTTGTAAGCCTAACTATTCAGGAGTCTGAGATCTGAGGATCATGGTTCAAAGCCAGCCGTGGTTGGCTTTACCCTCTGATCAAACTCATACTGATACCAAAGACTAATTTGAGGAGGAGATGGCAGTGGATAGAGGTGGCTAGCAAAATAGTTACCACTCTTGTCAGAACAAGCTGCTGAATGTGGACCCAGGAACAGAGCAGTTCAAGACAAAGGGGAGGAGAGGGCTGAGAGATATCAAAGATAACTTCACTTGAAAGCCAGAAAGCCTCTTATTGAGATGGGAGAGATTTGTAGGTAGTCTACTAAAAGAAAGAGTTGTAAATGGGATCCACAAATGGAAATGAAAACCCTATTTGCCCAGAAAACCCCAAGAAGACAGGTAAATCAACTGCCTTAGGTTTCCTCAGGAGGGATTCCAGCCAAGGGACATCTTGTACTGCAGTGTAAACTGAATGTTGTAGTTATCAAAGCATGTAATTTTTGTGGATTGTATCAATTCCTTCCATATACAAAACTACTTGAATTACTCTTGAACTACACCCTAGTCTTTAAAAATATAGTTTGTTTAATTTTATTCCGTTATTCTTTAAGATGCAGTCTCATCATGTAGCCAAGTCAACTTCATAATTCTGCTGCCTAGTCTCCCAAGTTTTGGGTTAACAGCTGTGTACCTCTATGTCATGCATCATCCTATTGTCTGTACATTTCCTTAAGTTTTAATACTTTATTTTATCCCTTGGCAGGACTACAGTTTTGATTGAGAGGCTGGTGCTGGGCAAGCAAGTGCTCTACCCCTTGACCCCTGCCCCCAGCCCTTGCTCTTCATTTTACTTTAAATAAGCTCTTATTGTACTATTTTGCTTGGGTCAGCATCAGACTGTGATTGTAAGATTTTTCCTGCTGGGAACCTTTTTTTGTGCTTTCATATATTTTGTAAATATAATTTTTCAGCCGAGGGCCAGTGGCTCACACCTATAATCCTAGCTAGTCAGGAGGCTGAGATCTGAGGATTGTGGTTCAAAGCCAGCCCACGGAGGAACATTCGTGAGACTCTTATCTCCAATAAACCACTAGAAAACAGGAAGTAGCACTGTGGCTCAAGCAGTATAGCACTCGCCTTGAGATGAAGAGCACAGGGACAGAGCACAAGCCCAGAGTTCAAGCCCCACGACCGACAAAAAATAAAATAAAATCAAAAATAACTTATTATCTTATGAAAATGAAGCTACACATAGGTGTTACCTTTATATAAGTCATTTTAAAATTCAAAGCCTTATTTTAAAAGAGTAAAAATGCATAAAATCACTAAAAGTTATCTCTAGAAAAAAATGACTACCAGATTAAATGTTTTTGGAGGCTGGGTCAGTAGCATTTGGTATTGTTCTCACTTCAGCTCTAGACAATGCTACATAGTTCCAGGGCTGCATGGCCTAAATAAAAACAAGTAAAAAGTAAAAAACAAAAATGATCCTTTAGGGCACAGTTGTGGAAGATTTGAAATACTTTTGTACATTTTATTGACCATTTGTACATTTCTGTGCTGATGAAAAGTGATGTAGAAATTTTGGTAGAATTTGACACATTCTTCTAACGTAACATAGAATTCCACATTACACAGCAATTCCATTTCTCATTGCATAACAAAAACAAAAAAGAAAAAAAAAACTAATAGCTCATATACCAATGATAACAGCAAAGTTCAGAATAGTCAGAAGTTGGAAATACCTGGCGTGTCTATAAGATGAACAAGTTTATAAAATATTAGGTATACATAAATGGATTATGACTTATCCACAAAAAGGCTGCAATTAATATATATCTGTCACAGATGGATACAAAAATAATCTACTATTTATGTGAAACATATTGATTAAACTATTTCATAAGAGAAAATGTAAGATTAAAATTTCTGGGACAGGACATTGGAATTATCATTACTCTATGATTGTGTGGATTCCATCAGTATCTAAAAGACAGTTCACAAATAGAGGTAATTGTTACAATGCAGTGTGGATATAATTAATCTCACTGAATTTTATATTTACCTATCAAGTATGAGGCCCTGTGTTCAACCTCCAACACATCCAAAAAATGCTAAATCTTCCTTCTGTTACCTACCTTCACTGGTAGGTCCTTTTCTACTGTTTTGATTATATTCCTCTGAGGATCTCTCGTGGATCTCTGATGTTTAGTTATTCTTTACAGGAAATCCATTATTTGAATATTAATTTTGAGTTTTAAAGGAAACCTCGTATATTAAAATGAGGGAAATGCCTGCAGTTCTAACTCAAGAGGCTAAAGCAGGAAGATCCTTACACAGTCAAGGATGCATAGGTAGGTCATGTCTAAATCCCCATGGTAGATGCTGAAAGTGCAGGGACAATTATTTGTAAGCAATTACAAGTGAGAGATAAGTTTCTGATCACATTATTATATGGTCATGTCAGCTTGTAGTTAATATTTACATGAACTTTAAAATTTTTCCTATTTCCTTTACTCAGTATGTCATTTTGAAACTTCGTACTTTCTTATTTGCCACATTTACAAAGAAACATAATTTTCCTTAGCATCATATTAAACATGGTTTTTGATTTTTTTCTATATTACACCTACTATTATTTATTTTTAAAAGTTTTTTTTCTGCCTGTAAGGACTGGCCACTGTCTCAGAGGTTTTGCCTAGTTCTGCCAATTGAGCCACAGCTCAACTTCCAGCTTCATTCATTTGAAAAGTCTCATGCAATGCTCAGCACAACTAAGGAGGCTGAAATCTGAGGATCCTGGTTTGAAGCCAGTCTGAGCAGCAAAGTCTGAGATTCTTATCTCCAATTAATCACCAAAAAACTGTGGGTAGTAGAACTATAGCCTTGAGTAAAACAGGGCAATTCAAGCTCTAGTACTGGTAATGACATGAACAAGTCTCATGGACTTTTTTCCTTGGGCTGGCTTTGCACTGCGGCCCTTAGATTTCAGTCTCCTGGGTAGTTAGGATTTACAGACATGAGCAACCAACCACTGACTTATTTTAATATTGCTGTTTTTGTTTTCCTTTTTGTTGTTCCTGGGGCTTAAGCTCTGGGCTTTGGGTGCTGTCCCTGTGCTCTTCAGCTCAAAGCAAGCACTCTACCACTGGAGCCACAGAACCACTTCCAGTTTTCTGGTGGTTTACTGGAGATAAGAGTCTCATGAACTTCCCTACTCCGGTTGACTTTGAACTATGATCTTCATATCTCAGCTTCCTGAGTAGCTAGGATTACAGGCTAGTGCCACCAGTGCCCTTCTGTTTCTTAGCTTTTTGACCCAAGGATGATGTTATACAACTTCAACCACAGCTCCACTTCTAGCTTAGTTTTGCTTATTGGACATAAACTTCTAATATATATTTCTGGGTAGAATGGCTTCAAACCATGATCCTCAAATTTCAGCTTTCTGAGGTGCTCCAATTATACACATTAACCACAAACCCATCGGTATTTGAAAATATTAATATGTTTTCCCCCTTTTGTCTTTTTAAATTTTTTCTTGTTTTTAATTTTTGTATATGTGCTAGCCCTGGGGCTACAAATCAGGGCCTGGATACAATGCAAGAGCTTTCTCTTCAAGACTAGTGGCTTACCACATGAGCCAAAGTGTACCATGTGGCTATACTTGTTTTGTCTTAGTGCTTGAACTAAAGCTCTGGGTGCTGTCCTAGAAAGTGATTTTCCAGTTTGCATTCGGGTCACAGCTCAATTCCAGGTTTTCTTCAATTCTTGATAGTTAATAGATGAGTCTTATGCAAAGCCCAGCACGAATTATTTGGCTAAAATCTGAGGATCATGGTTCAAACCTACTAGGGCAGAAAAGCCCATGAGATTCTTAGCTCCAATCAATCACTGAAAAGCTGAGAGTAGTAGAGCTCTATCCTCGAACAAAACAGAATAAGTTCAAGCCTCAGGATGGTACACAGATGCGAAAACAAAGCCTCATGGACTTTCTTGCATGGGCTAGCGTTGAACAATGATTCTCATATTTCAATATCTCTTCATCCTCTTTCTGAAAATTTTATTGGTTCTGTGGTTTGACCTCTGATTCTGGGGCCTATATCTTACATTTTACACTCAAGGGTGGTGCTTTACCATCTCTGCAACAGCTCAAGGCTTTGTGCTGTGTAGCTGGAGATAAGAATCTCAAGCACATTCTTTCCCAGGCTGACTTGACACTGCAATCCTCAGTTGTCAGCCTCTTGTGTAGTGAGGATTACACATATGACCAGCAACATTTGGGTCATTTTAAATCTTTAATATGTGCTTGCTTCCACCTTCTTTTCTTATTCTTTTTTCATTTTTGCTTGTCCGGGGAGTAGAAATTGAAGCTCAGATGCTGTCTCACGACATACATTGGACCAACCATAACATTTTGCTTTTGGGGGGAGGTTAAATGGAGAGAAGAGAATCATGTAGAGCTAGGCCAGATTCAGGAGGCTGAAAATTGAGGAGAGTCCATGACACTCTTTTCTCCAATTAACCACTACAATCTGAGAGTAGTCTATCATTGAGCAAAATAGTGCAAGTTCAAGCACCAGGACTGGCACACACACACACACACACACACACACACACACACACACACACACACACACACACACACACATCTTATGAACACCTATACCTGAACTGAGCTTTAAACAGTATCCTTAAATTTCAGCCTGAGTATGTAGAATGAAAGATATGAGCCACCAATGATTGGCTGATTGATACCTCTGTTACTTGTTCTTTCTTCTCTTCTTCTATCCTTCTTTTCATTTATTTCATTATTTTTGTGTTTATTGGTCTTGGAGATCGAACTCATGCAAGGCCTGGCCTGATTCAGGAGGCTGAAATCTGGCCATTATGGTTTGAAAGCGGCCTGCACAGGAAAATCCATGAAACTCTTATTTCCAATCAACCAACAAAAACCTATACCCAGTATGGCGCCACACACAAAACAGTCTCCTGAAATTTCATGATTAGGTTTGCCTTTACACAGGATCTTAAATTTTAGCGACTTGCATTTCTAGAATTACAGACATGAGCCGACAGTCTTAAGTTCTCTACTTCCAACCAGTTAATTTTTTATTGTGATCCTGAGGCTTGATCTGTGATCCAGGGCACTGTTTTACAGGTTTTTCTCAAGGCTGGTGCTTTATAACTACAACCAAAGCTTCATTTCTGCTGTTTGTTGCTGGCTATTTGGAGACTTAGGCACTTCCCTGTCCAGGCTGGCTGTAAACAACCACCTTCCTTCAGATTTCAGGCTTGTGAGTGACTAAGATTACACATATTGAGCAAAAACTCATGCATGGCTCATTTTGAAATTTTAATTGGATTTTCTCACACCGTTTTTTTTCCTAGTTCTAGCCCAGGCCTTGGGCACTGTCCCTGAACTTCTGTTACTCCAGGTGAGAATTGTACTACTTGAGCCACAGTGCCACTTCCAGTCTTTTCTATTTATGAGGTACTGAGGAAACAAAGCCAGGTATTTAAGCATGCTAGGCAAGCACTGTATCACTAAGCCACATTCCCAGCAATTCTTACAACTTTTTATTTGTATTTTTGTTTCTATGTATGCTGGTCCTGGTGCAGCCCCAGAGGTTTTAATTGAAGACTAGCACACCAAGACATGAGCTACAGTACAACTTGTGGCTATTTTGTTTTGTTTTGTTATAAGTAGCTACTTAGATTTGATTCCAGGAATTCTCCTACCTGGGCTGGCTTTCAAATGTGATCCTCAGATTTGAGTCTCCCAAGTGGATACCATCAAAGGTGTTTGCCACCTATGCTTAGCTCATTTTAAACTCTGAAATTGGCTCTTTCTTCTCCTATATTCTCTACATTTATTTATTTTATTCTTTGTGTGTGTGGGTCCTGAAGTTAATATCAAGGTCTGGGTGCTGTCCCATAAATTATTTTCTCATTTCTGCCATTGGAGCTACAGCTCAATCACCAGGTTATATTTTTCTTCCTTTTGATGGTTAATTGGAGATAAGAATCTCATGTAAAGCCCAGAAAGACATAGAAGGCTGAAACCTGAGGATTGAATTTGAAGCCATCCTGGGCAGGAAAGTCCATGAGACTCTTTTCATCAACTACCAAGATGCTGGGAGTGGTAGAGCTCCTACATGAATTCAAGCCACAGGTTGGCACACAAAGAAAAAAAGCCCCATGAACTTTCCTGATTGGGCTGGCCTTTAAGTGGTATCTTCAGACTTCAGCCTCTTGAATAGCTAAAATGATAAGCAGGAACCATCAGACCCAAGCTTATATTTAAATCTCAAATGGTCATTTCTGCTCTTCTTTCAGTTTTGTTTTTGGCCAACTTTGGGCTGAATTATATACCTGGGTACTGTTTCCCAGGTTTTTCATGGAATTTCAGTAATTTACAACTACTATCACACCTTCATTTCCAGCTTTTGCTGGGTAGTTGGAGAAAAGAATTTCAGCATGTTCCTCCCCAGGCTGGCTTTGAGCTGTGATCCTCATTTTTCAACTTTCTGAGTAGCTAGGAATACACAAATAAACCAACAACCGTGGCTCATTTTGAAATTATTTTCACTTTCTCCCATCTTTTATAATTTGTGCTCTTTTATTCTTTCTTTTTGTAGGTGTCTATGCTAGGGCTTCAGCACCAGGGCATGTGTGTTGTCCCAGAGCTTTCTGTTTAAGACTAGCATTCTACCACATGTGCCAGAGCACAGCTCGTGGCATATTTTTGGTGGCAAATGAGACATAAGAATATCATGGATTCTTCTACCTGGGCTGATCTTCAACTGTCCTAAGATTTCATCCTCCTGAGTAGCTGATAGAACATCAGTGTGCTACCAATGCTTGATTTATTTAAACCTCTGTCATTTGATCTTCCTTCTGCACTTCTACCCTCCTATTGTTTAATTATTCTGTGATTGTCCCGGGGCTTGAATTCATGACCTGGTTGCTATCCCAGAATGTGATTGCCCAATTCTGCCACTTGAGCCATAACTCAATTCCAAGGTTTTTTTCTTTTCTTTTTGACAATTAATTGGACATAATAGTCTGAGTCAAAGCCTATCATGAATCAAGCCAGCCTTGGAAAGAAAGTCCATGAGATTATGACCTCCAATTAACCACTGAAAAGCTGGGAGTGGTAGAGCTCTAGCCTTGACCAAACCAGCACAAGTTCAAGGATGGCACATACAAGCCACCGGATGGCACAGAGATGCACAAACACAGAGAAAATCTTATGGATTTTCTTTCTTGTGTTAGTTTTGTACTGTGATCCTCAGATTTCAGTCTCTCTTTTTCCATTCTCCTTTTTATTTATTGTGTTTTATTTGTAAATTTTAGTGGTCCTGCAGCTTGACCTCTGGCACTGGAGACTGTTTCTGAGCTTTTTAACTAAAGGCTGCTGCTTTACCACCTTGAGTCCAGCTCAGGGCTTTGTGCTAGATAGCTAGAATAAGCATCTCAAGCATGTTCATGCCCAGGCTTACTTGATACCACAATCCTCAGAGGACCAACAAACCTTGTGTCATTTTAAAATTTTAATATTTGCTTGCCTCTACCTGCTTTGCTTTATTCTTTTTTTTTTGCATGTGTGTGCTGTTCCTGGTCTACAAATTGGGCTCTTATTCTGTCCCAGAAGTTTTTATTCAATGCTATCCTCTATTACATGAGTCACACCATAATTTTTGGCCCTTTTTTGGGAGGTGATTAATTACACACAATAGTTTCATGGACTCTCCTGCCTGGGCTGGCCTGAACCATCATCCTCAGAGTGCAGCCTCTTGAATAGCTAATAGAACATGTATGAACCACCAATGCTTGACCCATTTAAGCCTTTGTCACTCGCTCTTCCTTGGTTACTTCTACTCTTCTTTTTTCTTCTGTGCATGTTCTGGTGCTTGAATTCAGGATCTAGGTGCCGTCCCAGAAAATATTTCCCCAGTTCTGCAACTTAAGCCATAGCTCAACTTCCAGCTAAATCAGGTGGCTAAAATCTGAGGCCCATGTTTCAAAGCCAGCATGGGCAGGAAAGTCCATGACACTTTCATCTCCAAGTCAACACCCAAAATCTGGGAATGCTAGGGCATTAGGCAAAGGATTGTACAGAAACACACACATCACACATACAAACACACACACACACACACACACACACACACACACACACACACACACAAATATACACACCTATACACAAGCTTGCCGGGACTTTGCTTCTTGGCTGACCTTGAAACTTGATCCTCAGATTTCTGCCTCTTGAGAAGGAGTACAGCCATTATCACCAAGCACCAGGCTTATGTTTAAATATACAGTTGCCCTTTCTTCTCCTACAAATTTTTTAGCACTAGAAATTGATCTCTGGGACAACATACAGGTTAATTTTTAGCTTTTTCACCAAATACAATGCTTTACAACTACAATCATATCTACACTGGGTAGTTGGGAATGAGTTTCATGTACTTTTTTGGCCAGTCTTTCTTTGAACCTTGAATATCTAGGAATAAACATATGAACCAAAATGCATGCTCATCTTGAAACTTTACATTTCTCTTTACCCATCATTTTTAGTTTGTGCTTTTTTGTTTTTTTGAAATGTGTGTATAGGATTTCAACTTAGGGATTAGATACTGTTCCAAGCTTTCTGTTTTAAACTACCACTCAACTGCACGAGCCAAAGTACAAATTGTAGCTTATTTTTGGTGCAAATTAGATCTATGAGTCTCATGAACTCTCCTACGTGGGCTGGTCATGAAGCGTGATCCTTAGATTTCATGCTCCTGAGTACCTCTTATACCATGTGTGAGCAAACAATTTTAGATTCATTTCAACCACTGTCACTGACTTTTTTTTTGTACTTGTATCCTCCTTTTCTTTTATTTCTTCTCTGCTTGTCCTGCAGCTAGAACTCAGGGTCTGGGTGTTTTTTCCCAGTTCTGCCAGTTGAACTACAAGTAAATTCTAGGTTTTTATTTTTTTGTTTTTGTTTTTCATTAGAAATGAGTATCATGTAGAGCCAGAACAGATTCATGAGGCTACAAACAGGAGCAAAGTTTATACCAGTCTGGGCAGGAAAGTCCCTGATATCTCCAATTATAACCACTTAAAAGCTGAGATTAGTAGAGCCTTGAAAAAAAAAAAGTACAAGTTCAAGCAGCAGGACTAACACACACACACACACACACACACACACACACACACACACACACACACACACACACACACACACACGTCTTATGAACTTTCCTAGTTCGTTGGGCCTTTAAATATTATCCTCAGATTTTAGCTTCCTGAGTAACTAGAATTACAGTTATGAGCCACCAATGATTGGTTGATTGGCTAATTGAAGCCACGGTTATTGGTTCTTCTCTTCTTCTACCCTTCTTGACCTTTATTCATTTCATTGTTTTGTGTGTGCTGGTGTTGGAGCTAGAACTCATGCAAGGACTGTCCTGTTTCAGAAGGCTGAAGTCTGATCATCATGGTTCTAAGCCATCCTGAGATGGAAAGTCTAAGAGCCTTACCTCCAATTAAGTGCCAAAAACCTGGGCGTAGTATAGTTCTAGCACCAGGATGGCCCAGAAAAAACTGTTTGCTAGACTTTCCTGCTGGGGTTGGCCTTTGCACTGGATCCCCATATTTCAGCCTCCTGAGGTTCTAGAATTACAGGCATGGGTCACCAGCCCCAGATTCTCTGCTTATTACCATTTTTTGTGATCCTGAGGCTGGATCTCTGAGCCACGGCACTGTTTCATAGCTGTTTTCTAGTAACTTTTTTTTCCTCTTATAATTTTTATTTTAGGGGTATTTGTGTGTGTACGTTTGTTTTTTTCTTTAAAATTTTTTTTTGTTTACCTCTACTGAACTTCTGATCTTTTTTTCTTTCTTTCTTATCCTTTTCACCTTTTCTTCTCTTTCTTTCTTCTTTATGTGACTTAATTGTTGTTCTGCATATCCTCAGATAAACCGGTAGTTGATTATTAGACCTTATCCCCCATTGTGTACACACTTAATCTACAAATTTATTACTCAATTCGAAACATCTTAGACTTAAATTCTTTAATAGCAGTACTACCTCTTTATACCTATATAATATTTTAAGTATTTTTATTTTTAAGTTTTTCACATCTCCTTTATATCCCTCCCCTTCTCTCATTATATTCATGTTCTTCATTGAATATTTTGTTTTCCTATATGCATAATATTTTTAATTTTAACTTTTGTTTTTTTTCTGGTCTCTATTTTTTCCCTTTCTCTTTATTCTTTTTTCTCTCTCTCTACTGTCATCCTATCCAAACTATTTCCTGCTTTGAGATTAGGACTTAGTTAACTCTCCCTGTGCCTTCCCACATCATTCTATTCCTATTTTTTACCCACATCTCTCCCTAACCCTAATAATTTCTGGTTTACCAAATTCTTTGTTGATTGTAGCACATTAATATATCGTTGTTTGATGCTGAATAGATGTATCTGTTGAACTAGATTGTATCTGCAGAATATTGACTGTGCAAATACAGACTCTGGTTGATGTTTGCCTTAAGGTAGTGTTCTTTCACAAAACGTGATATTTTCATCACAAATGGGCAGAGTAAGCCGGAAAAACACAAGAAAAATGGCAAGTCCTTGTATCTCAATTCCCACTCATGATAATCACGGAACAGAACAGATAATGAATAATCCAGAGGAGAATTCCCAAATAGCTCTACAAACACTGCTGGCAAACATGATAAATGAAAAGATCTTAAACATACAAAGGAATCTATATGAGCGTGATAGGGAGAGAGAGGAGGCAAAAAAAAAAGGTCAATGCAGGAAAAGATTGAAAACCTACAAAGGACTCTGTATGAGCGTGATAGGGAGAGAGAGGAGGCAATCCAAAGGTATATACAGGAATATCATGAGCGTGAGGAAACTACTCAAAAACTGATACAAGATTTTTGGAACAGTTTGAGAATACTCAAAGAGAAAAGGCAGGAATAGCATGAGCAGGCTGAAAACACTCAAGGAGAACTACAGGAATGGCATGAGCGTGAGGAAGCTAAGCAAAGACTAATACAGGAACTGAGAGAACAGGATGAGAATACACAAAGATCACTAAAGGCATTCATGTAATCCATTAACAAACAGCTGAAGGAAGTCAGGGAGATCAAAAAGGGAATGCTGAATGGAAACCAACAGAAGGAATGGGAGTCCAAGGAAACAAAAACCAATCAACTAAGAGATTTGAGAATAAACACAACACCAAATTAAGGAAGGAAAGAAGTTCATACAAGATCTAAAACAAAGGTTCAACAAAGAATTTGAAGCCATCAAAGCTGACAATTAGAAGGAAAAAAAATAAAAAAAGAAAGTTGAAACTCTTGACAGCAGGTTAGACCATGCAGAAGATCGAATCTTGGAATTGAATACAGCCTAATATTACAGAGAAAGAACATACAACCATCCAAGACAAGTCCAAGAAATATGATAGATCTATTCAACACTTGGAAAGCACCATCAGAAGGCCTAATGTGAGGATAATGTTTGTAGAGGAGCTCCTAGAAACAGAAGGTAATGGTCTAAGATATTTGTTTAACAGGATCCTAGCAGAGAACATCCCAAAAATGCAAAAAGATAGGCCTAACCAGATACAAGATGCCTTTAGAACTCCAAATAGACCAGACCAGAATAGGACATCCCACCATCACATTATAATCCACACAGGAGCAATTCAGAGGAAGGAAAAGATCATTAAAGCTGTCAAGGAGAAAAGATCAATTGCCTATATAGGGAAAACAATTGGAATCACCACAGATTTTCAGCATAGACAAAGCAAGAAGAGCCTGGAATGATGTATGCCATGCCCTAAAAACAAACAACTATCAACCAAGAATACTGTACCCACCTAATCTCTCCTTCATAACTGAAGCTCAAATAAAAACCTTCCATAGCAAGGAAAAATTGAAACAATGTATCTCCACCAAACCAACCCTCCAAAGATTCTTAAAGACGTCCTACACATAGAAAACCAACAAGACCACAATAAAGGCCAAGAAACTGCACCCAAACTGAGAATCAAAGAACCATAGGAAGAACCTAGTTTTCACAGCCCTGAAGAAGGTGGATAAGATGGCAGTAACTCCCAAATACCTCTCAGTCCTTTCTCTCAACATTAACGGACTTAACTCTCCAATTAAGCGACATAGACTGTCTAGTTGGATTAGAAAAGAAGATCCTTCTGTCTTCTGCCTTCAGGACTCACATCTTGCCCATAAAAACAAACACATTTACAATGTTAAAGGCTGGAACAAACTCTACCAAGCAAACGGCCCGCATAAACAGGCGGGAGATGCAATCCTAATATCAGATAAAATAGACTTCAAATTAAAATTCGTGAGAAGAGATAAAGAAGGTCGATACATACTAATTAAGGGATCTCTCCTTCAGGAGGATATTACAATTCTAAATATCTATTCGCTAAACAATGGAGCACCCAAATTTATCAAAGAAACTTTACTTTCCCTCAAATCCCATATAAATCCAAGACAGTAATTGTAGGGGATTTTTAACACACCACTCTCACCACTAGATTAATCAACTAGATTGATCAATCAGAGCATTTTTCTGTCTGCTCAAACAAACTGACTTGACAAACCACTCAAGCCACAGGAAAAGCAAAAAGCACAAGTAGACCAAAGACTAAACCAAAAGACTGGTCATGGACACAGGGGAGATACAGGACCTTCCCACTCCCCCCCCCCTCCAAAAAAAATCAAAAAACTCTTTTTGTACCTTTTTTAATTTTTTAATTTTTAAAATTTTTTTCTATGAATCTTTATTTCCCCCTCTAATTTTTATTTTAGGTGTATGTGTGTGTGTGTACATTTTTTTTACCCCTTTTGAACATTTGGTCCTTTTTATTCTTTTCAATTTTTTTCCTTCTTCTTTTTTTTGTGCGAACTAATTGCTGTTCTGCTCATCCCCAGATATATAACCATCGCTGATTATTAGACCATTTCTCCCATTGTGTACATACTTAATATATAAATTTATTACTCAATTCACAACCTCTTAGGCTTAAAATTTTAACGGCAGTATTATATCTTTATAGCTATCTAATTTTCAAGGAAATAATTTTAAGAATTTTTAGTTTTAGTTTTTCATATCTCCTTTCTATCCCTCCATTCCTCTCATTCTAACCTTTTCTTCTCTCAATATAACTTCTTTTAACTTAAATAATTATTGTATTTCACTTTTTAAATTTAAATTTTTGTTTTTCCATTTTTTCCTTTTTAAAAAACAATCTCTCTCCTATCATTCTGTCCAATCCATTTCCCTCTCTGAGATTAGGACTTGGTAAAATTCACTCTCTTTTTACCTTTCCACATCCCTCTAATACTATTTTTTCACATATTCTCCCTAAAACTAATAATTTCTGGTTTGCCAAATTCTTCTTTGCTGTTCTTATCTACTTAATTCATAGTTGTTTGATGTTGAATAGATTGTGTCTGTTGAACTAGAATGTATTTGCAGCCATGTTGACTGTGCAACTACAGGACTTTGGTTGATGCTTGCCTTAAAATAATGTTCTAGCACAAAATTGGTGTTACTTTCATACCAAGTGGGCAGAACAAGCTGGAAAAACACAAGAAAATGGCAATTCAATGTATCTTTACACCCTCTTATGACAATCAGTTGAGAATAGTGAATGTATAATACAGAGGAGGTTTCAAAGAAAGTTTTATGAACAATACTGGTAAACATGGTGAATTAAAAGACTGAAATCCTGAAAAGGACTCAGTTTGAGCGTGATAGGGAGAGAGAGAAGGGAAACCCATGATTAATACCGGAATCTCGACAGTGTAAGGAGGTTACTAAAAGATTGATACAGGAATTGTATGAGCAGGCTGAGAAGAGAAAAAGAGCAATAAAGGAATTGTGTGATCAGGCTGAGAACAGTCAAAGAGAAAAACACTAGATTTAACAAATATCTACAGAATATTTCACCAAACAGCACCAGAATACATGTTTTTCTCAGCAGCACATGGAACATTTTCAAAAATAGGTCACATTTTAGGTCACAAAGCAAACGTCAAAATTCAGAAACATTGAAGATATACCTTTCATTCTTTCAGACCACAAGGGAATAAAATTAGAACTCAACATGAAAAGACACCAAAGAAAGTCCTGGAGCATATGGAGGCTGAACAACACACTGTTGAATCACCAGTTGTTCATGGAAGAGATTAGAAAGGAAATTTAAATGTTCATGGTAATCAAAACAAATTAACACACAAATTACCACCCTCTCTGGAACACAGCAATGGCAGTGCTCAAAGGCAAGTTTACAGCGCTGATTTTCTAAATCAACAAATTGGAGACATCTGAAATCAACAACTTAATGAGACATCAGAACCTCCTTGAAAAAGATCAGCAATATAAACCTCAATCCAGAAGACGGAAAGAATTAATTTAAATAATAATTACAAGAATTATACTCCAAATAAACCAGAAAAAGAATAAAAAAGAGTTGATTCTTTGAAAAAATTAATATGATTTACAGACCCTTAGCAAATCTTATCAGGAAAAGAAGAAAACACACCCAAATAAATAAACTCAGAGATGAGAATGGGAACATCACCACAGAAACACCAATATTCAGAACATTATAAAGGAATATATTTCAAACCTTTATGAAATAAGTTTGAGAACATGGCACAAATATTGAAATGCCAAAACTAAACCAAGATTTGGTAAACCATCTTAACAGAACCATATCAAGCATTGAAATAGAAACAAAAATATTAGACCTCCCATTTGAGAAAAGCCCAGGACCAGATGAACTTACAGCAGAATTCTACAAGGCCATGAAAGCAGAGCTCACACTAATATTCCTCCAAATCTTCAATAAAATTGAAAGAGAAAGTTCACTACCGAACACATTCTATGAAGCCATCATAATCTACATCCCCAAACCAGGCAGGGACTCATCAAAGAAAGAGAATTATAGACCCATTTCTTTGATGAACATTGATGCAAAAATTCTCAACAAAATTTTTGACAATCAACTTCAACCATTAATCCAAAAAATCACACACCATGATCAAACAGGATTGATTTCAGGGATGCAAACCATGTTCAATATATGCAAATCAATATAAAGCTTCACATCAACAAAGAAAGGATAAGAGGCACATAGTTATCTCAATAGATGCAGAAAATAGCATTCGACAAGATCCAACACCCCTTTATGATGAGGGTTCTGGAAAACAGGAATATAAGGAACATTCCTCAAAACAATAAAGGCAGTATATGACAAATCTAGAGCCAGCATTATTCTTTCTTTTAATTTGTATTTTTTATTGTGAAAATACTGTACAGAGGGGTTACAATTACATGGGCAAGATAGTGAGTACATTTCTTATCAAGCATTGTAGCCTTCTACTTTGCTTACCCTTCCCATCTCTTCCCATCCTCCCTCCCTCCCCATCCAATCCTCCACCCCCCAAGTTGTAAAGTTCGTTTTCGACATGACAACTTGTACTTCTCATTATTGCAAAAGGTCCACCTATATCCTTATTTAAACAACTTGTTTTCCCCTTCCCTTCCACAAATTATACCGTCATCAAATACAGTGAAAGCAGGGGTTATACTGTGGGGGAGGGACATACAAAGCAAAAAAGAAATAATCTTATAATTGCGTTAGAAACAAATGCATGAAAGGAAAAAAATATTTAAAATACATATCTTAGGGTTCATTTTCCTAGCATCCCATTATCTGGCCTATTCTGCTTGACTCAGACATATACTAGATATTGCAAATAACGGAAATCATGGGACCTATGTTTCTTTGGGCTTGGCTTACTTCACTTAATATAATTTGTTCCAAGTCTTTCCATATCCTAAAAATGGGGCAATGTCATTCTTTCTGATGGAGGCATAGAATTCCTTTGTGTATATATACCACATTTTCTTGATCCATTCATCTACTGAGGGGCATCTGGGTTGGTTTCATAGCTTAGCTATAGTAAATAATGCTGCAATGAACATACTTGTGCTGGTAGCTTTAGTGTGGTCTTGTTTGTAAACATTTGGGTAAATGCCCAAAAGTGGGACTGCTGGATCATAGGGGAACCCTATGTGGAGTTTTTGAGGAACCTCCATACTAGTTTCCAAAGTGTTTGAACAAGTTTACACTCCCACCAACAACGAAGTAAGGTTTCCTACTGTCCACATCACTTCCAGCATCTGTTGTTATTAGAGTTCTAGATTTTTGCCATTCTAACTGGGGTGAGGTAGTATCTCAATGTTATTTTGATTTGCATTTCTTTTATGACTAGGGAGGTTGAGCATTTCTTCATGTGTATATTGGCCATTCTTCATTCTTCATCAGAGAAGTTTCTCTTTAAGTCATTAGCCGACTTATTTATTGGGCAGTTGTTTCTTTGAGCATTTGTTGTTGGGGGATTTAATTTTTTGAGTTCCAAATATATTTTAGATATGAGACCCTTGTCCATTGTATGGCTATTGAAGATCTAAACAACTGCATAAATCAAATAGATTTAACAGTCATCTACTGAATATTCACCCAGCAGCAGAATACACATTTTTTCTCAGCAGCACATGGAACATTTTACAAAATAGACCCAGTTGTAGGCCACAAAGCAAACTTGTCCAAATTCAGAAACATTGAAGCTATACCTTGCATTCTCTCTGACCACAAGGGAATAAAATTAGATCTCAACTCCAAAAGCCACCAAAAAATGTCTGGTAACCGATGGAGGCTGAAAACACACTGCTGAATCACAAGTGGGTCCAGGAAGAGATTAGAAAGGAAATTCAAAAGTTCATGCTGTTCAACAAAAATGAGTTCTGAGTTCCTACAACAACAAATTGGAGAGAACTGAAACCAACAATTTAATGAGACATCTGAACCTCCTTGAACAAGAGCAACAAAATAAACCCAAATCCAGTAGACGGAAAGAAATAATTAAAATTAAATCAGAATTAAGTGTATTAGAATCCAAAAAACGATAGAAAGAATCAATAAAACAAAGAGTTGGTTCTTCGAAAAATTAAAAAAATTGACAGGCCCTTTGCAAATGTTATCAGAAAAAGAAGAAAACACACCTAAATAAATAAACTCAGAGAGGAGAATGAAAACATCACCACGGAAACAACCAAGATTCAGAACATTTTAAGGAATACTTCTCAAAACTTTATGCTAATAAGTTTGAGAACTTGGCAGAAATGGACCTTTTCTTAGAAAATATTGACATGCCCAAACTAAACCAAGATGAGTCAAACCATCTTAACAGGCCCATATCAAGCATTGAAATAGAAACAGCAATAAGAGACCTCTCAGCTAAGAAAATTCCAGGACCAGATGGTTCTAAAACGGAATTCTACAAGGCCTTCAAAGCTGAGCTCACACCAATACTCCTCCAAATCTTCAATGAAATTGTAAGAGAAAGTTCACTACCGAACACATTCTATGAAGCCATCATAATCCTCATCCCAAAACCAGGCAGGGACTCATCAAAGAAAGAGAACTATAGACCCATTTCTTTGATGAACATTGATACAAAACTTCTCAACAAAATTTTGGCCAATCAACTTCAACAATTTATCCAAAAAATCATACACCATGATCAAACAGGATTCATTTCAGGGATGCCAAGCTGGTTCAATATACGTAAATCAATTAATATTATTCATCTCATCAACAGGAGCAAGGATAAGAACCACATGGTTATCTCAATAGATGCAGAAAAAGCATTCGACAAGATCCAACACCCCTTTATGATGAAGGTTTTGGAAAAATTAGGAATCCATGGAACATTCCTCAATACAATAGTCTGTATATGACAAACCTACAGCCAGCATTATACTTAATGGTGAAAAACTAAAGCCATTTCCTCTTAACTCAGGAACAATACAAGCATGTCCACACTCTTCCCTTCTCTTCAACCTTGCATTAGAATGCCTAGCTACAGCAATAAGACAAGTTGCAGACATAAATGAGTTCCAAATAGGGAAAAAAGAAATAAAACTCTCCCTCTTTGCAGATGACATGATCTTATACTTAAAGCATCCCATAGATTCCACTCCCAAATTACTCAAACTGATTCAAAACTTTGGCAAGTAGCAGGGTATAAAATTAACCCTAAAAAATCAATGACTTTTCTGTATGCCAACAATGAGAAAAGTGGGGCTGAAATTAGGAATGCAACTCCATTTGTAATAGCCCCACAAAAAATAAAATACCCAGCATTATTCTTAATGGAGAAAACCTCAAGCCATTTCCTCTTAACTCAGAAATGAGACAAGGATGTCCACCCTCTCCATATCTCTTCAATCTAATATTAGAATGCGTAGCTTCAGCAATAAAACAAGATGGAAACATAAAAGAGATCCCAATAGGGAAAGAAGAAGTAAAACTCTCCCTCTTTGCAGATGACATGATCTTGTATTTAATGAATCCCACCGACTCCATTGTCAAATTACTCGAGCTGATTCAAAACTTTGGCAAAGTAACAGTGTATAATATTTACTCTCAAAAATCAATGGCTTTTCTGTATGCTAACCTTGAAAAAAGCGTGGCTGAAATCAGGAAAGAAACTCTGTTCATAATAGCTCCACAAATAATAAAATACCTAGAACTTAACTATAAACAAAGAACTGAAGGACCTCTATGATGAAAACTTTACAAACCTGTAGAAGGAAATCAACATAGAATTTAGAAAGTGATAAAAACTCCCATGCTCCTGGATTGGCAGAAGCAATATCGTGAAAATGGCAATATTTCCCAAGGCTATCTTCCAATTCAACAGGATTCCTATCAATATTCAACCTAATTTCTCAAGGAAATAGAAAAGACAATCCAAAAATTCATACACAACAATAAAAGACCTCGAATAGCAAAAACAATCCTGAATAGAAAGAACAGTGTTGTAAGAATATCAATAACAAATTTGAAACTCTACTACAAAGCCATAGTAATCAATACAGCTTGGTCCAGGCACAAGGAAAGACATCAGGACCAATGGAATAGAAATGAGAACACAGAAGTGTTCCGACAGAACTATAGCCATCTAATCTTTAATGAGGGAGCTAAAAAATAGAATGGAAGAAAGCCAGACTCTTTTGTAAATGGTGCCAGCAAAATTGGTTAATCATTTGTAGAAAATTAAAGTTAGATTCTTATATGTCACCCTGTACCAGAATCAACTCCAAATGGATCAAAGATCTCAGTATCAAAGCAAACAATGAAAACATTACAGTATGGAACAGGAGGAACCCTAGGTTTCCTTGGTGCAGGAAAATATTTTCTTAATAGAGACCCAGAAACAAAACAAATCAAAGAAAGGTTGGACAGATGGGATTGCATGAAATTGCAGAGCTTCTGCTTGGCAAAGGACTTAGCTAGCAAGATCAATAGAAGGCCCACACTAGCCATACAACGGACAAGGATCTCCTATCTAAAATATACTTAGAACTCAAAAAATTAAATCCTCCAACAAATCCTCAAAGCATCAACTGCCCAATTAATAAGTGGACTAAAATCTTGAAGTGAGAACTTCTCTGAAGAAGAAAGAAGGATGGCCAGTAGACACATGAAGAATTGTTCACCTCCCTAGCCATAAAAGATATGCAAATCAAAAGAACATTGAGATACCACCTCACTCCAGTTAGAATGGCTATAATCAAGAACTCTAATAACAACAGATGCTGGAGGGGATGTGGACAGAAGGGAACCTTACTGCATTGTTGGTGGGAGTGTAAACTTGTTCAACCACTTTGGAAAGCAGTATGGAGGGTCTACAACAGACTCCACATAGAGCTTCCCCATGACCCAGCAATCCCACTTTTGGGCATTTACCCAAATGATCACAAACAAGACCACACTAAAGCTACGAGCACAACAATGTTTATTGCAGCATTCTTTACCATAGCTAAGAAGTATAACCAACCCTGATGCTCCTCACTAGATGAATGGAGCAAGAAAATGTGGTACATATACCACATTTCTTTGCTCTATCAAAAGAAGGATATTGCCCCATTTGCTAGGAAATTGAAAGTCTTGGAAAAAATTATATTAAGTGAAGTAAGCCAGGACCAAGGAAACACTGGTTCCAAGCTTCCCCTATTTGCAATAACTAGTATATATCTGAGACAAGCAGAAACAGATAAGTTGATATTAGATGAAATGAACCACAAGATAAGGATTCAAATGTTTATTTTTTTGTTTCTTGCGATTGTTCCTAACATATTCATAAGATTATTTCTTTGTTGCTTTGTATGTTCTTCCCTCACAGTATAACCCTTTTTTCACTGTATTTGATACTGGTATACTTAGTGGAGGGGAAGGGAAAAAACAAATTGTTTCAGTAGGGATCCAGGTGGACCCATTGCAACAATAAGATGTACAAGTCTTTATGTCAAAAAACAAACTTTACAATTTTGGCAGTGGGCGAGGGGTGTATTGGGTTGGGGTGGATGGGAAGAGATGGTAAAGGGAAATAAAGGAGGATGCAAAAATAATTGATCAGAAATGTACTCATTACATTGCCCATGTAATTGTAAACTCTCTGTATTGTATTTTTACAATGAAAAAGAAATTAAAAATATAAAAAGAATCTCATGAACTTTCCTACCTGGGCTGGCTTTGAACTGCAATCCTCACATCTCAGTCTTATGAGTAGTTAGGATTACATGTGTGAGCCACCTGTACCCAGCTTCCTCATTTATTTTATTTTTTTAATTTTTTATTGTGAAAATACTGTACAAAGGGGTTACAATTACATGGGCAAGATAATGAGTACATTTCTTATCAAGCATTGTAGCCTCATCCTTTGTTTCCCCTTCTCATGCCTTCCCATCCTCTCCCCCCCTCCCCCCCCCCGCACCAAAGTTGTAAAGTTGGTTTTCGACATGACGACTTGTACATATCATTATTGCAATGGGTCCACCTATATCCCTATTTAATCGATTTGTTTTCCTATGGTGAATTCTAGCTGACTCCTTGTAGTTCCTAGCAAACTACAAAGTAGGGCTAGTTGTACCTCATCCATTACAGTAGTCCTTGGGTATAAATGACTGCTGAATGCAGGAAGGAGATGCGTCTAATATAAAATACACTGCTGTCTTGGTATTTAAAAAAAACTAACAAACAGCTGAGAGTAGTTCACATCTGTAATACTCAGAATGATGACATCTGATAATTATGCTGAATTTTGATTAAAGCTCTTTTGGTGGTTTTTATTATAGGTTTTATTTATTTTCCTATTTTACTGTTTCTTATGTGACTACTGAAAAACTGAATGAGTTCCATGGCTTCTGTTCCTGGATGACTTTGGAGGTGCTCTAGAAACTTCATCAGAGGCCAAACTTGTTCTACTCAGTTGAGTAGCCAGCCACAAACCTGTAAGTGACAACACTTAACGTAAGCAAAATTACATGAAATTAAAAATTCAGACAGTCAGTTTACCTAGCCATATTTTAAATAAAAATAGAATTCAAGTTTCAGTTAATGTTAGTAAAGTTTTAATATATTATTTCTATCTGTGTCCTCTGTCACACTGCCACAGCAGAATGTAAAACGTATGGGATATCATGTGGCTCCCAAGGCCTGGACATACTTACTTACTCTGTTTCTTTACAGAAAATGTTTGTCTGACCATGTTCCCTAGTGAACATCATTTATTATGCAGAGCTACCCTCTTTTCCATATACAGTTATTCTCCCTCTTCTTTTCTCTCTCCTTTTCTCTTCTCTCACCCAATCCCTTCCTTTTCTTGTGTTAAGGATCAAAACTCATGCATGCTAAGCTGCTAAGCTGAATTCCAGCCCTGTTTGATGACGGGGTAGATTTTCGGGGCTTGAATTTTGGTCCTGGACAATGTCTGTGAACTTTTGTGCTCAAGGCTAGTTCTCTGCCACTTGAGCCACAGCCCCACTTCTGTCTTTTTGGTGGTTAATTAGAGATAAGGTCTCATTAGCTTTCCTTCTTGGGCTGAATTAGAACCATGATCTCATCAGCTTATGATTACAGGAATGAGACATTGGCATCTACCTTACATTTTTTTAAGTTTTCAATTAGAACCTATATCCAAATGACATATATCTTCTTTAAATGTAAAAGAGAACAAGTGTGGGAACCTTTCAGAGAAGTAAACAACTGAAAACTGTATAGATTTAAATATCTCTGTATCATCACAAAATTGATAAGTATTTTTTTTTTTGTCGGTCGTAGGGCTTGAACTCTGGGCCTGGGCGCTATCGCTCAGCTCTTCAGCTCTAGGGGAGCGCTCTACCACTTGAGTAACAGCACCACTTCCGGTTTTCTGGTGTTTTATTGGAGATAGGAGTCTCACGGTCTCTCCTGCCCAGGCTGGCTTTGAACCGCGATCCTCAGATCTCAGCCTCCTGAGTTGCTAGGATGACAGGCGTGAGCCACCAGCACCCGACAAGTATTTCTATTAATAAGATATTATAAGGTGTATTTTCAGGACTAACACTAACAAAGTATTTGGAGAAATGATATTGCTTTATTTTTAGGTATCCAAGTCATATACTTTATTCTATATCTTAGCTTGAGAAATCTGATACATTGTATAGAATAATTCCTATGAATTTCTGAGGTACATAAAAATAATGACAGACCTGGTTCAGTCATTGATTTTAGAGTTCTAAAACAATATTTACAAATTACTTTGTATTTTAAGCCATACAGTATAGCGATTTTATCTAAAGCATGCTTTACTGACACATATCACTAGAAAAATTTTCTTAAAAATATAGTGAATTTGGAAAATCAGTCTATACTCAAATCTTGTCAAATTAAGAATAGATTTGAATAGTGATGATACATGGCTAAGCAATAACTTGAAATAATTATCACTATCTATCTTGACAGGTAGGATTAGTAGCTTCTTCGATTTCTAGTTGTTATAATATTTATACTTAAGTAATGCTACAACAGTGTTAGAATCTTGACAATTTCGAAAGGACAGATAAGAAAAACAATCTCAAGCCAGCGCTAGTGGCTCTTGGTTGTAATTCTAACTCCTCAGGAGGCTGAGATCTGAGGATTGCAGTTAAAAGCTATCTCAGGCAGGAAAGTTCATGAGACTCTTATCTGCAATAAACCTGTAAGAAAACTGGAAGTGGTGCAGTGGCTTAAGTGGTAGAGCGCTAGCCTTGAGCTGAAAAGCTCAAATCAGACCCAGAATCCCGAGTCCCACAACCGACAAAAAAAAAATGTTCCTAACTGGACAGATGGATGCAAATTGAGTACATTTTCTCGATGAAGTATATTTAGGGCTAGTTTTTCTATATTTTGTCTTACCTCATACGTTGTGATTTTTTGCAATGAATTGAAGGTTCTTAAGCTACTTTTTTTCTATGAATAAATGAGTTTGTAATAAAGTAATTTTGTAAAAGATTGTCTATTTTCCATTATTCCTTTTTATCGTTTAAATCTTCCTCTTTATTCTGCACCACCTTCCACTTCCACAAGTTTCCAGAGTGTATCATAAGAAGACTGTACACATTATTCTGGGGTCCACCAGTGCCTCCCATGTCATTAGGTAAGGCTATGAACCACTCTTTAACAAATATCTGGGGATTTTCTTTCACTTTAATCCTAATGAATTAAAAATAGAAGGAGTTAGAAAAGTTCTAAGTCAGTGACTGCACTTGTGGTTTGCTGTGTACAAAAAGATCCATGAAAGCAGTAGTAGCAAGTGTTAAATTGAAGTATCTAGGAGAAATTATTTACCTATAAGCTCCCCTAACCTCTAAAACACTGAGAGAGCAAGTATTTTTCATTGTACACAGGTTTCTTGTTCAGTGTTCTGACCGTTGATTAATACATTCTGTTCCTTTTGCACTTGTAGCCAAAATCAACCTTGTCTTTGTTATTTTTTTTAATTGTGAAAATGCCATACAGAGGGGTTGCATTTACATGGGCAAGGTAATGAGTATATTTCTTATCAGACATTTTTGCCTCCTCCTTTGTTTCCCGTCCCATCACCTCCCCCACCCCCGCCAAAGTTGTAAAGTTCGTTTATCGACGTAATGTCTTGTACATCTCATTGTTGCAATGGGTCCAGCTGTATCCCTATTTAAACCATTTGTTTCTTCCCTTCCCCTCCACAAACCTTGTCTTTGTTATTAATTTTAGTCATATATATATATATATATATATATTTGTTTTTTGTTTTTATTGTGAAAATACCATACAGAGGGGTTACAATTACATGGGCAAGATAACGAGTACATTCCTTATCAAGCATTGTTGCCTCCTCGTTTTTTCCCTTCCCATCCCTTCCCATACTTCTCCCTTCCCCCTCGATCCTCTCCCTACCCCTTACCAAAGTTGATAAATTCGTTTTTTGACATAACAACTTGTACATCTCATTGTTGCAATGGGTCCACCTGTTATTCTTATCTCAAAGAAATGAATCAAACAGAGCACCAGAGCATGGTGTTCAAATATGTAACTGAGGTCTTTTTGCTGTGTCTCCCCATGAAGAATATTAGAAAGGCAAAAAAGCATGAATGAGAGACTGAGAGGGTAACACTATACTGACTTTGCAACAAGTTTATTTGCACAATGAAGTCATCTGTATATGAAGACAGAGTTCTCCTTCATGATCATGTCTTAAAGATTCTACCTCTTTTTTCTTTTCTTTTTTCTTATTTTTGCTAGATATATGGCTAGAACTCAGGGCCTGGATCCTGTACCTGAGGTCTTTTGCTCAAAGCTACTGCTCTACTACTTATATTCACAGCCCCACTTCTGAGAATGCCTGAGCACCGATGGCTCACACCTGCCGTGCATGAGACACTTATCTCCTACTAATCACAGAAAAATCTGGAAGTGGCGTTGTGATTCAAGTGGTGGACCACTAACTTTGAATAAAAGCAGCTCAGAACCAAGTACCAGAAAAAAAAGAGAATACTAGACAGATACCTTGAAGGAAAGTATAGGAATCTCTAGAAATAAAGCAAGGCTTTCCAAAAGCAGTGATGATTAGTCTATGTTCTACTATATTAGATATGATTTATGTGTCTTAATACTGAATATCTCTAATATCCTAGTCCCTTTTCCCAAAATAAAAAAAAAATTGAAAACAAATGGCTTTAATTTTAAACCTATAAGAGTCTCATCCACCTACTGATAAATTTGAATGACCAAAAAAAAAATTTGGCGGTGGGGGTGTGGTACGAGTGAGAATTCTCAACTTTTGCCTCAGGAACATTTTCTTTTCAGATTACAGCTTTGATGATCCAGAAAAATGTTTAAACTAATTGTGTTGTATCTTAGACATTATTATAGAATTAAGAATATCTCTTTTAATCTCACTCTAACTGTGTATAGGATGAAAAAATAGTTTATTCCAATGTATTAGAATACTTCAGATTTTTTTGATTCTCCTAATCTGATAGTCATACTCTGAAAACAAATCCTTAAGTTATTGAAAACTGATGAGCTTTCTTTCTGCCATAGGACAAGGAGGAGACAGAACTTGCTTCACTTTATATAGCTGTGGAGGGGAAGGGATTGTCCTACAGCATCACCGTTGAAACTTTGGTGGTGAAACTTTTGACATAAACATTCTCATCAGGGACATCAATTAAACCAAAATGAGTTGCCATGGTCTGAAGTCTCCCCTCCGGTTGCTCTGTTCCCATCTTGCAAGTTACATTCCAAACTAGAGATGTCCACCATGCTAGGCAGACTGCTTAGTTTTTTTTGAAAGTCTATGAGTGAATGAAGGTATCTTACGGGACTTTATCATTGAGTGACATGCATGAAGAATTTACACATAATAGGAATCAGTTCTCAATTGTGGAGATTTGTGATGAGATTTCATATCTTATCCATTAATGTTCCATAGGCCAAGTACTTTAACTTGAATCAAAATGATGACATGGCAAAATTAAAATATAATAGTGTTTTCAAATCCAACTGCGAAGTATTTCTGCTCATGAAAACATAAAATGAGCTATCCTCATTGCCCAATTTAGTACTTGTTTGAACATATGAAAATTCTTCATTGTGACTAAAATTTTTAATTTATTTTTAAAAATGAAAAATATTTTAAATTCCCATGTGCATATCCCATTAGGAAGTTGAGGTCATACCCAGAAGCTCTCAGAACTCTATTCCTGTCACTTAGATTTTCTTGTGTGTGCCAGTCCTCTTTTTGTTTGTTTTGATTTGTTTTTACATGAGGCTAGTGCTCTACCACTTGCCATAGCTCTACTTTCATCTTTGTTGGTTATTAGTTAGAGCTTAGGGAAAGCAAGTTCCTTCCTGCCCAGTCTGATTAGCCACAATTCTCAGATCTTAGCCTCTTTAGGATTATAGGAATGAGCCACTGGTGCCCAGCTATATTACTTGTATTTAAATCATGTAATCTTCTAAGGGTTCTCCCATCGTTTTTTGTAAAAATATGCCTCACCAAAATAAATAGTTAAAGAACAAAATAAAAGTTATTGTGATTCTCCGAAATAGACAAAAATACATAATATTCTAAATTTAAGTGATAAAGTATATTTTTTGGAGTTGTTGTTGAAAGACTGTATATATTTAGTAGCATTTTGGAAAGAAATGAATCAACTATTCAGAGATAGAGCATGAAGCAAAATATATTTTATGAGCAGTATTAATGTGTACAACAGTTTTTATGTCATTAATATAATACACTTCATGTAGTATCGAATTACAGGTGCTAAGATCTGCTATGCATATGGTCATTGCTTAATTCTAAAATTCTGTCTTCCTGAGCATTTTCAGTTTTTCCTCAGTAGCAGTCACATTGAACCATAAACTCATACAGGAGTCACCTTTAGGCATTTTACTCTTAAGAAACAATTTCTTATTTATTTTCCAAATTTGTTTATTTAAGATCCAACACTGGGACTCAAATTTAATATCTGACTGTTTTCTGCTCACTAAGTTCTACCAACTGAGCCATGCCTTCAACACTAATTTCTGATTTTAAAGATTCATAAAAGATAATAGTGATAATTGTTCTCTGATTTTCTTCTCCCAGAAGCCCACATATAATTATGTTTGATTTAATAGTCTCTCAATATACTTATATGCTGTCTTTTTGGTTTTGTTTATGTTTACTGGGCTTCAAATCAGTACCTTTCACTCTTACAGAAACTAGGCATTTACGGTTCATGCCTATAATATTGGCTGCCTCAGAGACTGAGGTTGAGCATCAAGTTTCTAATCCAGCCCAGGCAAAAAAGTCTGTGAGACTCTTATCTATAATTAATCCCGTAAATGAGTAGGAAAGTGGAGCTGTGAAAAATAGTAGAGCCCAAGCCTTCAGAGCAAAGGTAGAATGAGAAGTAAGGTCCTGAGGTCAAGTAGCACACAAAAAGTTAATCTCCTTTCCTGTGAAGACTTAGGGTCTGTGTTGGAGGGATGAATGATGCAGGCTCCAGCCTCAGGATTATCTGAGGACTGTATTTGTGTATGTGCAAAGCTCTTGGCATGCAGGGCTAGAGAGGTTACATGTTCTCTCTCCCTATCTCAAAACACATGTCACAGATTCCTGGGAGCTGACGAAGTAGCTCTTCTGCTTACTTAAGCATAGACGGACATCTAGTCAATCATTTTCCTGAGTACTGGGAAGTGGTTTGAACTTGCTCTAAAATAGTTTAGATAAAAATATACAAAGATATGTCTCATAGTTTGAGCAAAATTGTATCTGTTGAAATTCTTTGTGGGAAAGTCTTCTGACTAAATCTTGGCAAAGATAATGCTTGCTTGTCTTTAAATACCCACTAGCAATAAAGCAAAGCATGCAGTGGAAATTGCTGTTTGCACTCTCCATGCCCTGTGTCCTGGTGATTTCGTGACCTTTACCCAGGGACCCAACCCCTTATACATTGACACTTTCACTTCAGCACTCTAATAAGTTAAAAGGATAAACATTGTATTAATTAATGGTTAACATTGATATAGCAATCATAAATTTTACTTATTGGTGATATTCCTTTACTTTCCTAAAGTTATTTATATACTAATATCATAATATAAGGAAATAATTCCTGTTTAACAAGTTTTTAATGGCAGTTAAGCATCAGAAATGTATACAAAGAGATTTGATTGGAAATAGGCATTTTCAAGTTATTCATATACATATATAATAGTTGAATAAGCTTGGCATGTACGAAGTAGGCTAAAGAAACCCAAAAGAATAGGGCCACACAGACTTGGGGAATAATAAAATATTAGCAAAGAGGTGATTCTGGAAAATAAAAACTCCGGAAGAATGGAAAACAAGAAAAATGTGTACCTATTTTTAACGACCTTGAAATATATATGTTCTTATTGTAAGTGGGTATATATGTATGTATATATGTATATATATATATATATATATATATTATATATATATATATATATATATATATATATATATATATATGTTGTGTATATATATACATGGTCAGTCGAGTGGCCTGAACTCTGGGCCTGGGTTTCAGCTCTTCATCTCAAGGCTAGTGCCCTACTACTTGAGCCACATCGCCACATCTGGGATTTTCTGCTTATGTGGTGCTGAGGGATAGAAACCAGGGCCTCATGCCTACAAGGCAAGCAGTCTACCACTGAGAACTTCCCAGCTGCAAGTGGGCGTACTTTATTTTCTATTATAGAAAGTAGTGTATTTTACAAAGTTAACCATGACTGATATTTAATACTAACTGGCCTCTGTCTCATTAAATAAATTATTCTTAGAATGTTTCTTTTATTAATTCAACTTGCAGACAAGAATGGCTGCCATGTAATTAGGATGAGTAATAGGGATTTTTTTTAAAATTTGTGTTATCAGAATTAAGTTATAAGATATATAGAGAAAAACATATTTATTGTCAAAATTAGTTTGCTTTGCTTTCTAGTTCAAATTGCGTGTACAGACAGATTAGCTGGAATGCAGATGACAAAATAATGGCTCTTGGCAATGAAGATGGGCTTGTTTGTAACCTTTAGAAAATAAAAAAAAACTTATGAAATGGTAGCCTTTCTATACAACACCTTAATAACATCATAAAGGCATTATTATTGTTATCATTATTGTTATTATTATTATCATTATTATCATTATTATTTTGTCATGGGGCTTGAACTCTGGGCCGGGATGCTGTCGCAGCACTCTTCTGTAAAAGGCAAACACTCTACCAGTTGAGGCATAGTGCCGCTTCTGGTTTTCTGATGGTTAACTGGAGATAAGAATCTCATAGACTTTCCTGCTGGGGCTGGCTCTGAACCATGATCTTCAGATCTCAGTCTCCTGAGTGGCTGG
Source organism: Dipodomys merriami (assembly GCF_024711535.1). Classification (NCBI taxonomy): domain Eukaryota; kingdom Metazoa; phylum Chordata; class Mammalia; order Rodentia; family Heteromyidae; genus Dipodomys; species Dipodomys merriami. Next base: position 65,839 of record NW_027206108.1, read on the forward strand.
GATTATAGCCCTGAGCCACCAGTGCTAGCCTAAAATTATTTTTTAAAAAACAAACTATCATTACCCTTTTTAAAATCACAATCTGGCAATTGCTATCTATAATGTTTGTTTAGGAGACTGATGGCCTCAGGTTCCAACAATATAGTTGTTTCTGTGCACAATCTAAAACCTGTATTTCATGCTGTGTTCAGCCACTTGCAATTCTGAGATTTGGTTATTAGTTCTTTTAAGCATTATTTTTTCTCCGTTTTTCAAATAGAACACTTGTTTACCTTTAATATTCAAGTATTCTAAAATGGTTAATGTAGAAAATAGTCGCTAGTCACCAGTGGCTCTGTTTTTTAATCCTAGCTGCAGGGGAGGCTGAAATTTGTAGATCTTGATTTAAAGCCAGCAGAAAAAAATCTGAGACACACTTATCTCTGATTAAACAATCAAAATCCAGAAGAGGAAATGTGACTCAAGGGGTAGAGTAACAACATTGAGGAAAGACACTACAAATGACTGAGAGGTCTAGTTCAAACTCCATTACTCACTTGTCACACACACACACACACACACACACACACACACACACACACACACACACACACACACACACACACACACACACACACACAAACAAACACACACACACACTCGCCCTTACAGAAACACACAAAATACATTTCTCTTATAATCGCATCCTTTAGTAGTAATCAATGCTATAAACTCAGCACCCATTTTCTCCAAGTTTTGCAGGTATTAACCTATATATATATATATATATATATATATGATAATATGTAATTTTGCATTTCTGTGTAGTAATGTAAGAGAATAATCAGCTTCATTTGATGGAATATCACAGGAACTGTTTTGTCCTTAACCTGTCCTCAATCTTGAGGGTTCCTCCCTGTGCATTCAAAAACCTAAAATCTAAGGAGACATAAAATTCTGTCTTTTTTCTTGAAGTTATGGACATGTTCTTCATTCCCTGATGTCATCAGATGTGAGCTCTAGAAGCCATTTTGTCTGGATTTTAAACTTAGACAAGAAGAAATATAGTGATAACTAATACCCCTCTGTAAATCACCTTCACAATTAAATTTTTTAAAGATTCCAGAGCTGGAATTTCAATAAAAATCTGATGACTGTGAGAGCTAAGAGGATAAACATTGTACTTCTTGGCTATTCAATGTGGATGCAGAGAACTTTTTTTTCATCTACAAAGAGATATAAATCAGTCTTTCAATATTGTGATAACATTGTGTAATTTACACACCACTACCAGGTACAGATGCCTTAAATCACATGGATACATAAACTTTGTTTCTTTTTTAAATATTCTCATAAACAGAAATTCAATGATAAAACATTTTTACATATTTCATTCTTTCTTTTTTCTTTTTTGTCAGTTTTGGGGCTTGAACTCAGGGCCTGGGCACTGTCCCTCAGCTTCTTTTACTCGAAGCTAGCACTCTACCACAAGAGCCCCAGAACAATTTCCAGTTTTTTCTGATTATGTGGTACTGAGGAATAGAATCCAGGGCTTCATACATGTTAAACATGCACTCTACCACTAATCCATAATCTTAGCGCTCATTCTGGGAGTGAGCTGGCCAGGATTCATGTGAACAGTTGTCTTTGTTTTTGTATTGCCTTGGTTTTAACTTTGCTTTTTGTGCCATTAGAAGAGCTTAAACTTATGAACTCATGCTCTAACTTGGCTTTTTCACAGAAGGCTGGCATTCAAACTTTGGTGATTAATTGGAGATAAGTGTCTGACGGGCTTTTCTGCCCCAAATGGTTCGCAATATTGGTCTTCAGATCTCAGTCTCCTGAGTAGCTAGGATTATGGCATGAACCACATATACTGACACAAAGCACTTATCTTAACTTCAACTCAGAAATGTTGGTTGATTGCAAAAATTATTGTTTTTGTTTGGGGAGTTATGTTTTATTGTTGGTTCTTTTTTTTACATAACCTATTACTCTGTTCCTTAGGCATCAAACTATAGATCTTCCTGTTTTCATATTTCTGCATGCTTTGATTATGAGCATGTATTATTATGCCTGGCACAGAAACAAATGTTGTCTCAGTTTTTTTTTTTTTATTTTTTCTGTCAGTCGTGGGTCTTGAATTGTGAACTTCCCCTGAGTTCTTCAGCTCAAGGAGAGCATTTTACCAATTGACCCACAGCGCTACTTTCAGAAACATTTTTTAAATAATAAATTGGTAAATCAGAAACCTCCACTTTCTCAAAAATAAAAATGACATGCCAAGCTATGGCTGCCATGTAGAAGTTCTAGATGTCAGAGCCAGATTGTTTTTAGCAGATTAGGGAGTAGCATCTGTGGTGGATGTGTGGCTTGGTGTTGAATTTTAATTGAGATTTGTGCACAAATCTGGGCACCATGAAGAAATGCTGAATTCTCTGAAACCCTTCATACTGAAAGATAACACTTGTTATTGGGAGATAACAAGGATCTGAGTGGTGCACATTCATAATCCTTGATACTCAGGGTGCTGAAATATGAGTATTGGGGTTCATATTCAGCCTGGGTAGGAAAATTGGAGAGACTCTTTCTTCCAGTTAACTAGTGAAAAGCTAGAAGTGAAGCTGTGTCTCAAGCAGTAGAGAACTAGTCATAAGGGAGAGTTAAGGGTCAGCAACCAAGCCCTGAGTTTAAGTCCTAGTCCTAGCACCAAAAAGGTGGGGGGACAAAGCAAGGGACATGGTAATTTTCCCAGGAACTCAAAAACAAGAGAATATTATTGGGTTATTAGACCTCTAGTTGCCTTTCGATATAATAGCACACATTAGTTGTACAACAGGGAGGTTTTGACCTTTCCAGAGGAGGATACAAATGGATCACAATCTCACATCCTCCATCCCCTCCTTTTCTTCCTACCCAGTTTTATCTCCATTAATCCAATAGAAGCCAGATTTGGAGGGGGAGCTCGAGTGGTAGATTGCCAGCCTTGGAAAAAATTAAAGTTTATTTCCCAGTCCCTTAATTGAAGCCCTAGTACAATCACTGCCCCTCCCAACAGAAATTTGCTGTGGGAATGCCTGCCCATCTTGTAGCATATTGCAGTGTACAGGAAATAGTGATGTCTGGCACTTAGTTCCCCACAATGTGAAATAAGAAAATAAAGGTCCAGAGTTGTTTTGAATAGCATTTTATCCTCTGAGAATAACAGAGTAACTACACCTTGTCAATGGATATTCTGTCGCCTAGTATAAGATGCATGTGTAGGATAATATCTGGAAATAGCCTCTGTGCAACTCCTGAGTACATCGAGGTTGAGTGCTCTGTGTAGCAAGGCCCCCATTGGGTCTAGATTGCATCTACTTAGGAATAGATAAACTGTGTATGTACAAATGGCTGATGTCCAGGCAAGATCACTCCAGGCCTCCTCAAGGGTACTCAAAACATGGAGCCACTAAAATGTGTGCTGAATACCCTTTCTCTTGTTTTTATTAGGTAAGCAGAACAATGCAAGAAATGTTCACGCAGAGCCCCAGAAAGGGAGGCAGGTCTATAGGAAAACACTGCCTATCATCCAGAGGTTGATTCCTACGTGTCATTCTTCACTGAAAAGATCCAGGGCTATTTTGGGAAATGACAGGATCAGGGATGTTTTGTTAAATCAGAAAGGAAAGACATCATCAAAGATCCAAGCAGAACTAAGGATACCGTAGCTAACTGGAAGGGGCTGCTGCTACTGATGGATCTGGTACTATTTGGAGTTGAAAATAAGATATAGAAAAAACTTATTTCTGACTGCAGAACACTGATAGCTAACCTGAATACAGGCATAAATAACAGGAGATAATTGGAATATAATGAAAAACAACCAGAATCCAGACTTGGTGGCTCAATCTAGTAAAACCAATTACTCAGGCGACTGAGAACAGAGGATTGTGATTTGAAACTAACCCAGGCAGCAAAGACTGTGAGATATTTGTCCTCTCCTTGGTTATTGGTCTTGAACTCTGGGCCTTGGCACTGTTCCTAGACACATTTTCCCAATGTACACTGTACCTTTGAGCCACAGCTTCACTCCAATTTTTCTAGTGGTTAATTGGAAATAAGAATCTCATGGATTTCCTCCCCAGGCTGACGTTGAACCACAATCCTCAGATCTTAGCCTCCTGGGTATCTATGGCTACAGGAGTGAGCCACCAGTACAAGGCATTGTAACAATATTGTATATGTATTTATATTACATATTATAATATGTATTAAATTTTATATTTACTGTGTATTATTATAAATTATTATTATATGGTATATGATATATAATATAGTGTATAGTAAATATATCATATTATGTATTATGAGAAATATATTGTGTATACTACATATGGACCATATAGTGTCCACTTGTATAAAATGCATAATTATATAATATAAAATATATATGATTTAAAATATAAAATATATTGTATATAATACATAATATATAATATATTATATGAACTATATACAATATACTATACATACTATACACCATATATAATACATAACATAAATTGTATAAGCATATTATATAATGCCTATTATATCATATATTACTCATATGATATATTGTATAATTATATATTATATAACATGCAATAAATTATATGTAATACATAATGACATAATATGCACTGTTATATGATATTCAATATATAACAGTGTACATAATGTTTTATAGTATGTATATATAGTATATGCAATGTATATATAATATGGTATATTATGTAACAGTGCATATATAGTATATACACTATAGTATATTTTATATATTGTATTACATAATACATATTATATAATAATATATTATATATTAATATGTGTTTTCCATATATAGATTGTGTGTGTGTGTGTGTGTGTGTGTTCGTGCATGCAAGTTTGTGTGTAGGTACTCTAGTATGGTGCTTGTTTGAATGTGTAGAACCAGAAATTAGATAAAGGAAAAAGACTATAGTCGAGCATGCCACATGTAAAAGTAAATATTAATAAACACAATAAAATTTTGTCTCAAAAAATAAACTGAACAGAAGAAGCCAGTCATAAAAATGACATATTACTTTATAATTCTTTTTACATGAAAGATTAATTGTAGTGATGGTCTATCAATCATACAACCTGTGACTCAGTATGGAGTTGAATTTTACTACAGAAAGACAGGAGATCTTTTAGGGGGTCAAGGAAAACCTTTATACTTTATGGTGGCTGTGGATAAGTGTGAATTCATGAGAATATTGAAATGCTATATAGCTATAGCATTAAGTCATAATTTACTAACGTGATTTAAAATTAGGCAAATGATAGGAACTTTAAAAGAACAATTAAGTTATTAAAAATAGTAAATAATTCAGATAGGAGTCCATGTATATACTGACAAGTAAGTGAATATTTAATAAATACGAAATGCTGTTCTTTCTCATGATAGAATGCTAACTGATCAATATAAATTGAATGAGAGAATTTAGTGTAGATGCCCCTTTCACATAATCTAATAGATATGTTGTACATCCCAGAGCACTCAAACCTCACACAGTACATAGTGATGTCTGAAATTGAATTCATGGGAAATATGTACAAGTCCTTATTTACAAGTCATAAGACTTATTTGTGTGTGTATGCCTTATTTGTGTGTGTATGCCAATCCTGGGGCTTGATCTGAGGGCTTAGGCACTGACCCTGAGCTCCTTTTTCTCAAACGTAGTGCTCTACTAATGGAGCCATAGAACAACTTCCGGCAATTCTTGAATAATTTTTGCAGATAAGTGTCACGGATTTCCATTCCCAGGCTGGCTTCAAAACAGCAATCCCCAGATCTCGGCCTTCCCAGTAGCTAGGATTATAAGTATGAGCCACCATTGCCAGCTTTCTCATTAATATTATTAGAGGAGATACATCAGTACACACTGATACAATGAATGCAAATATTTCAGAATCTAATCAGGAATACATTTTCAGAGGTAACCTACAACAACTTCTTTTGAGTTTTTATTAGCATATATAGAGACATTTTCATGCAGAATAAAATGTACTCAAATCAAAATTATTCATTTTTTTCTATCCCTTCTTAAGGCAATTTTAGTAAATTTTACTTGGTTTTATTTTTTTTTGCAGGTCCTGGATCTTGAAATCAGTGCCTGGGAACTATGCCTATGCTTCTTTTGCTCAAGGCTAGCTTGTGATCAAATAAGCCAAAGCTCCACTTCCTTTTTTAGTGGTAGTGTACTGGAGGTAAGACACTCGTGGACATTTCCTGCTCGAATTGCCTTGAAATAGGGTCCTCAAATCTCAGCCTCCCACTTAACAAGAATTACACTTGTCATCCAATTTTTCCAGCTTCATTTTTTGTCAGTCCTGAGGCTTGAGATATGGGCCTGGGCATTGTCCCTGATCTCTTCAGCCCAAGGCCAGTGCTCTATCGCTTGAGCCACTGTGCCACTTCCAGTTTTCTGGTGGTTAAAGGGAGAGAAATGTCTTATGGACTTTCCTGCCTTGACTGGCTTTGAATCATGATTCTTAGCTCTCAGCCTAGTGAGTAGCTAAGTTTATAAGCTTTGACCACCAAACCCTGTCTCATTGTTCATTTTTATATGTGCATATAATGTACTTTGACCTATATTTAGCCTGTCTACTTGGCCTTCCCCTCTCTCTGCTACCCCCTGATAGCCATATAATAGCTCTCTTAATCAAATGGTTAAAGTAAACCAATCAAAGGGAGAAATAAAAAGGTTGCTCTGACATGAGCACACTATCACTTCAAGTTAAAAATAGATAAACAGCAAATTAGGCAAAACATCTAAGAGATTCAAATTGAGGGATATTGAACAAAGTAAGTCCTCATCTTCATGTTTCAAGTCAAATTAATAGGAAAGCAGAAACTGCTGTAGGCAGTTCTAGGCAACCAGTGAGCCTGAATAGCCAGCTGCAGTATGTGATACTGTAGGTTGAAGGAGATATGGATAGTAGTAATGTATTGCTTTGTAAAGTCCCTGACATCAGTTGTTGTGCTGTGATGGTGTTGAGAATGTCTTTGTTCATAAGATGTATGTTATGTCTTCAAGGGTATTGACACTGCCATGGCTTTGACTAAAACTTCATTGGGAAATCCTAGCTACTCAGAGGGTGAGATCTGAGGATCATGGTTCAATTGTCTCCATTTAACAACCAAAAAATCTACAAGAGGAGCTGTGGTTCAGGTGGTGAAGCATTAACTTTGAGAGGGGAAAAAGGAAACAGAGACAGATCCCAAACCCTGAGTTCAAATTTTTAAAAAAATGATTGGGGAAGAACGCAAAAGGATGTCAAAACAAAGAGTGAAATATGTGATCAGAGTTTGGAGATTACCATCTAGGATGCCTTTAACCAAGAATGCCTCTTTTAGATGACTTTTTCTTGTGATTTTTGTTTGTAGGCAAAAAGTATTGAATTACAGAATAAAAATATGTCTCTCTGAACCTAAAACAAAGTTCAAAAAGAAGAACAAGCCTACCTTGTGCATGCCTATAAACCGGTAGTCACTTGAAGGGATTGAAGAGAGCATAAATAACTTAGTACCCGCAGAGAATAGGGTGTCAGACCAGAAGAGCAAAGAAGTAGCCCAGGAACCATTGTCATTCTGTGGTCTCACTTCAGTGATTATGTGCAGAATCATGTGTCCACTCACTGAGTCTAAAGATTTTGTCATGGTTAGGAAACCAAGCTAAGTGCTTATTCAATCTTCTCAATCTTCCCTGTCTGATTTGACAACTTCTTAACTTAGCTCGTGTCTTTCATGCTTTTTGGAAATCATATTAATTTTTCTTAAAGCTTTATTTCTCTAAAATAAATACTCAGCGTGTTAATGGAGATTTGGTGGATGGTTGAAATGGAAATAGTGATGTTCTGTTAAAACAACAACAAAAGAGTTGGGAAGAGTAAGACCATGGGAAAAGGTGCAATAAAGATAGTGTCTACAGGGGGCTGGGAAGGTGGCTCAGTGGTAGAGCGCTTGCCTTGTATGCCTGAGGCCCTGGGTTTGATTCCTTAGCACCACATAAGCAAAAAGAAAAAAGCCGGAAGTGGCACTGTGGCTCAAGAGGTAGAGCGCTAGCCTTGAGCTGAAGAGCTGAGGGACAGCGCCCAGGCCCAGAGTTCAGGCCCCACGACCGGACCCCCCCCCCAAAAAAAAGATAGTGTGTACATAATCTCTTCATGGGAATAGTCTTAGCTGTGTGACATCTTCAGCCCATCTATATGAAACCACTGTTCCTTATAAATGGTGGCCTTGGGAATTACCACTCCACAAGGAACTGACAAGTGTCACTGCTTTTTTTGTTTTGCCTTTTCTTCTCTTTTTCTTCTTTTATTGTGAAAATACCATACAGAAGAGTTACAATTACCTGGGCAAGGTAATGAATACATTTCTTATCAAGCATTGTTGCCTCCTCCTTTGTTTCACCTTCCCATCCTTTCCCCTCTCCCTCCCTTCCCATCTCACTCCCCCAATGGCCAAAGTTGTAAAGTTTGTTTTTTGACATAATGTTTTGTTCATGTCACTGTCTTATAAAAAGCACATTCCTGGCTTTTGGTCTTCTTAGAGAGGAAAAAATTATGTGTGATTTTTATTGTTTTACATTCTTAAGCTGGGGTATAAAAGGTCTCAGGTTTCTCACAGAAGAGGACATGACTATTTTTCCATGATTAATTCCATTTCAAGAGGAAAAACTGTGATTGGGTAAAATGGCACTCATATATTTAAACTAACTATCTGGTGCTATTGATTACTGAAATGAATGAATAAATATATCAGACAATACAAAAAGAATGAGGATATAATTAGAGAAGCGGAGGGATATGAAGGAGACGTGAAAAACTTAACAATAAAAATAATTAAAATATTATATAGGTATAAAGAGTTAGTACTGCTACTAAAGAATGTAAGTCTAAGAGGTTTTGAATTGATTAATATATTTCTTGATTAATTGTGTACTCTGTGGGGGATAAGGTCTAATAATCGACTACGGGTAATCTGAGGATGTGCAGAACAGCAATTAAGTCTCACAAAGAAGAATGAAAGAGAAGAAAAGGTGAAAAGAATGAGGAAGAAAAAAAGATTAAAAGTTCAGTAGAGCTAAACAAAAAAAAATAATATTTTTAAAAAGCAAAAAAAAGAAAGAAAACATGCACACACACATATACCCCTAAAATAAAAATTATAAGAGGGAGAAAAAAAAAGTTACTAGAAAACAATTTTTTTAAAGGTAAAAATTAAAAGAAGTTTTAGAAAAAAAATTTATGAAAGGTAAAAAAAAATTCTTTGATTTTTTGGGCAGGGTTAGGAAAGTCCTGTATTTCCCTTGTGTCCATTACTAGCCTCTTGTTGGAGTCTCTGGTCTACTTGTGGTGTTTGATTTTCCTGTGGCTTGGTTGGTTTCTTAAGTCAGTTTGTTTGAGAAGGCACAAAAATGCTCTGCTTTACCCAGGATTTTGTGATCCTCCTCCCAGTATAGTTCAATGGGAGGGAAATCTGTTTTGAGTATCACAAGAGGGAGATGGCTGTTTCCTCTACTTTGGAGATGCTGTGATGAGGCTAGGTTCTGGGTAGAGTGGAGGCCTTTCAGTAAAAAGTAGATTTTCCCTGAAGGGTTAGCTCCTGAGACACTCACAGAGCCTAGCTTGGAGCCATTCTCAGGATTTATGTTTACTGAATTTCAATTGATTGTAGAGTCTGCTAAAGGGATGGACAGCCTGTCGTTCTGTTTCCTAGTGAAGAAAGCCACTCCTGGGTCTGACAGCCTGAGCTGGGTGACTTTTCCCTGGGTTGAGCTGAGTCTGGCACATCAGGTTAGGTCCTTGTGAGCTCCTAAATGACTCTAGTTTTCTTCCAAGGCCTGAGTTGGAGCTAGCAGCTCAGCCAGGCCCTTGTCAGTATCAAAGATGGAGATCTCTGGTAGTGGGGGATGAGAGATGTCTTCCCTCCTCTTCTCTCTGAGAAGGAGTGAGGACGTCAGGCTTCTACTCACGCCGAGTCTTGGTTCCTGGGTTGTCTCTGGTCTGCTAACTGCCGGATGAAGATGATTGCTCCTTGTCGGTTCTTGCTGGTGTTGAATAGAATTTGCTCACCTGCCAAATCTGGCTCTTTCGTCCCGGACTCTCTGTGTTGCAGGTATGGCGGCTACGGCTGCCACCGCTGCAGCCACAGCCACAGCCGCGACTACTGGCAAGTGCTCAGATCTGTCTCCTTGCCAGGATTTTCCCTCTCTGGCCTAACTCTCTGTACTGTGATGGCACACTTGTGATTCTCTGACTTAGGACTGTTCACTGGAACACTAAAACTGCTTTCTATGCGAGAGTTGTTTAACCTCCACTTTCTCCTCTGCTATCTTCCTGGAACTCCAAGACTTCTTCTTATAGCCCTCCGCTTTTTCATCCCTGCAGCCTTCCTTGATATTCTCACAAGCAGCAGAACAATAACTACTGCTGAGGGAATGAAAACAAGAATAGAAAGAAGGGCCACAGAGGACAGCATGGTACCAAAACCCCTTTCTGTGATTGTTAGTTCCGTCAGGGGGATGTCATGGTGCACATCTGGGAGATTCTTCACAGCACAGCTGAATGTCCTATTGTCCATCAGGTTAGCGTTGCTTATGCTTATGGATGCATCCCCTTTGTATGCATTTCCATCCCAGGAGATCTGATCCAGAAAAGTGCCTGCTGTGGTTGGGTAATGGAAAGACTGATAGTGAAAAATAGATTTTGTGCAACTGCTGCTGGGAGGACGGTACTTACAGTCTATGGTCAGTTTGTCAGTGACATATGAAGATGACTTGAAGGTACATCTCAACTTGACATTTTCTCCAACATAACCTCGTATGTCAGCAGCTGCACTAATCCTGCAAGAGTAGGATGCCTATCAGGGCAGAGAAGGTGCAGCCCTAGCCTCAAGCGGCTCTATTCAGCAGCATCCCGGCTGCTCCTCAGGTACCTGCCTAATTCTTTCTGATGGAGGCATAGAATTCCATTGTGTATATTTTCTTGATCCATTCATATACTGAGGTGCATCTGGTTGGTTCCATATCTTACTTTTGCTAAATAATGCTGCAATAAACATGGTTATGCTGCCTTCCAAAGTGGTTGAACAAGTTTACACTCCCCCCAACAATGCAGGACGTTCCCTTTAACCACATCCCCTCCAGTATCAGTTATTATTAAATTTGTTGATTATAGCCATTCAAACTTGGGTGAGGTGGAATCTCAACGTTGTCTTGATTTTCATTTCTTTTATGGCTAAAGAATTTGATCATTTCTTCATGTATCTATTGGCCATTCCTATTTCCTCTTCAGACCTTTTTCTTTAAGTCTTTAGCCCACTTATTTATCGGGCAGTTTTTCTTTGAGGATTTGTTTTTGGAGGGTTTAATTATTTGAGGTCTAATTATATGTTAGATATGAGATCCTTGTCCATTGTAAGCCTAGTGAAGATCTTCTCCAAATCCTTGGGCTTTCTCTTGATCTTGATAGCTATGTCCTTTGTCGTGCAGACGGTCTGCAGTTTCATGCAATCTCATTTGTCCAACCTTTCTTTGATTTTATGTGTGTCTGGGTCTTTATTAAGAAACTTTTGGCAAGTGCCAAGGAGCCCTGGAGTTTCTCCTTTTCCTTCCTGTAATGTTTTCAGGGTATCTGCTTTGGCTCTGAGGTCTTTGATCCCTTTGGAGTTGATTCTTGTTCAGTGTGCTTTATAAGGGTCTAGTTTTAATTTTCTACAGGTGTGAAACAATATATGTTTTATAAGTCTTTGTCCATCTCTGTAGAGCCCTCCACAAGTTTATATGTATTTGTAGCTTGGGAAAGGAAATAAGAGTTAAATCAGGACAGTTGGAGGCTATGGTTTATAGGGCTCATTTGAGACGCTTTTGGAAGGAATGTTAACTTTTTCCATCTGATGTACTACAGATGGCAGTCTTGGTACAGGAATTGAGTAGACTGCTATTGGATAGGAAGCTTGTACTGATTCCTCCTGACTTTCCCCTGAAGACAAGGAGGGTGAAGTAGCCATGGGCATGAATCCGTGTGGGATTTGCAATAAATATCTATTGACTGTGTATTTCTAATTTCTGTTGCCACAGGCAAATGAATGAACGGATTTTTCCTTTCGTACTTTAGCTGTAACTAGATATTTTTCATTTTCTAAATCTTATTTTATTGTGAAGATTCTATAGAAATGCTACAGATACATGAATAAGGCAATGAGTACATTTCTGGTCAAGCATTGTTACCCCTTCCCTTGTTTTTTTCTACTATCCCTTACCTTCCCCTCCACCCTTCCCTACCCAATGTTGTAAAGTTCATTTCTAACATACTGTCCTATGGATATCATTGTTGCAATGGGTCATCCTGTGTCCTTGTTTCAGCAATTTGTTATTTTGGTTCCCCTCCCAAATTAGAAAAATGTATATACAAGGTGCACGGTATCAAAGTCAATTCAAAGTCAAATGGGGATATATCATAGGGGGAAGAATATACATAATATATTTAAAACAACAACAACAAATGAGCCCCAAAATATAGTAACTTGTTTATATACAACATTTAGTCTAAAACTCCTTAGACATCTTAAGTTTGGACTATTTCTTTTATTTTCTGCCAATCCTGTGGTTTGAATTTGGGCACTCTACTGCTGAAGCCTCAGAGTGCCACTTTGAGCTTTTTCTGAGTAGTATATCTTATATAGAGTGTGATTACTTTTCAGCCTGGTCAGGTTTCAAATAATGATCCTTAGATCTCAGCCTCTTGAATATCTAGGAGTACAAGCATGAGCCACCAGCACCTTGCTTGAATGATCCCACAGTTTTAACTACAGATTTTTCATATCCCCTACCAACTATGCTTCCTGATCCTTTTTTTAAAGTTATCTCTAAATAGCTTATGGAGGATTTTGAGCATTGCTTAATCATTTTTTCACTTTCATTAGTATATACTAGTTGCACACTCAGAGGTTTGATGGAGTTACTTCCACACACGCATATGATGTACTTGCTCATATTCACCCTACCTTCCCAGTGTCCAGCCCCTTAATTCAAGGCCCAGAACCACTGTACACATGCAAACATTCACTGACACTCTCAAACACACACACATACACACACACACACACACACACACACACACACACACACACACACACACAGCAGAGCAATTAGCAAAGGATATAATGTGGACCAGGAACTGCAAGGAAACATGGGAGGGTAGATTGTCTTTTCCCAGTTCCTCTGCCTTCCTCCATTCTCTGCTTTTCCTTAGAACAATTCAAGCCTTACACAACTCACATCTGTCTGTTGTGAACAACCTGAGCCTGGATTCCAGTTTGCCATTCATAGGAAGCTGCCGTTGCTTGGATAGCTGGCCCTCAGAGTAAGCAGAGGCTCTCAGGTCATGTTTTATTTTTCCATGTGTAGTGTGAATGCAGGCCTTGAGACCATAAGCAGTATCTTGAAGTGTATTGACATCTGTGTTGAGCTACAAGACTCACCTCAAAAAACAAGCAGAGGAAGTGGGATGCAAAGTACAAATCCTACACCAATGGACCTATAGGTGACTGAGAGTCAATTTCCACATTACTGGAGTAAATACAAGGGCAAGTCCATTTGAAGAGGGGTCTCCAACCATTTCATGGGCCCACATGACATGTCTGGCAGAAAGCCACTTGTGTGTGTGTGTGTGTGTGTGTTTGTGCGTGTGTGTGTGTGTGTGTGTGTGTGCCTGAAGGCGGGTCTGGGGCTCAGGATCAGGCTGGGTGCTGCCTGTCTTTATGCGTTTTTTGCTCCAGCCGAGTGTTCTACCACCTCAGCCACAGCTCCACTTCTGGCTTTTTTGGTAGTTGATTAGAGATGAGAATCTGATGGACTTTCCCACCCAGGCAGGCTTCAACTGTGACCTTCAGATCCCAGCCTCCTGAGAAGCTAGTATTAAAGGAGGGAGGCACTGGCACCTGTAAAGAAGCCTCTTTTTTGGGGGGGGGGGGTTGTCCGTTCGTGGGGCCTGAAATCTGGGCCTGGGTGCTGTCCCTCAGCTCTTCAGCTCAAGGCTAGCACTATACCACTTGAACCACAGCGCCACTTCTGGCATTTTTTTCTGCTTATGTGGTGCTGAGGAATCGAACCCAGGGCCTCAAGCATGCAAGGCAATTGCTCCACCACTGAGCCACCTACCCAGCCCAAGGAAGCCTCTTAAATAACAGATCTATTCATAGGGAGACAGTAAATGCCTCAGTCCAAGAGATGGTGATGAGTTTTCATGTTTTAAAAGAATAATTACACTCAATAGCAAAGTATGAAGTAATATTGAAGGAATGAAGACAACAAACTTTCATAAATCTGGGGTTGTGAAAGCCCATCGAACATGAGACTTTCATATAGGAATAACATCTATGTGGCAACACTGAGGCTCACCCATGTGGTCACATGTACTGTTTGAAGCCCTGTTCTCACATGATATGTTTCCAGAAATCTGGGATTCTGCTCTGTAGAAGATGTTTCCCAGTCACACTGGTAATTCTTAGTTCTGTTTTTCACACTTCTCATCCTTCATTCTTAGTATTATCCAAGTATCTTTTCCAATGCTGCTCCAGAAGATGCTTTCAATGTTACTGTAAGGATTCATTTAATAAGAGAAATATGTTTGAAGAACTTTAATACTTACATTAATAATATCATTACTAATAAAGACTAATATTCAAGAACTACTTTAAGATCAATAAAACATGATTTGGAACAGCTATGTGGCTTTGATATTAAAGCTGATAGCAGACATGTATTCCTAGACCATGATGAATCTGTAGTTATTGCAATCTTACAATAAAAAAGTTCTTAAGAAAGAAAATGTCTTGATAATATAAGCAACCCAATAGTTGTTGAATAAGACATATATAGTGAGGACGTCTGTTGAGCTGGTACAAACTGGTTCTTGCTCTGAAAGCATCACCTATCTGTTCTGAGGGACAATCAGGGTTAAGAAGGGACACATGCTTCCAGATGACTGATCTGCCTAGCATTAACTGCATAAGTCCATTCAGGCCCACAGCCCTATAACCAATATAGGACAATCTTCAGAACAGTCTTCTTGTCTTTCAGATTCAAGCCTGTAATCCTAACTCATCAGCAGACTGATATCTGAGGATCACGGTTCAAAATCACCCTAGGCAGCAAAGTCTGCAAGATTTTTATCTCCAGTTAACCACAAAAAAGCCACAGTGAGAGGTATAAATTGAGAAAAAGGAAAGGGGTGTAATTGTCCCCCAAAAATGGATTCTTTACCTGACAACTGTTTAACTGACTTAACTGTTATCCCTCTGAACATCATCTTCCTAATAATATTTTTTTAAAGAAAAGGAAAGATGGGGATGGGAAGGTGGCTCAGTGGTAGAGTGTTTGCCTTGCATGCATGAGGCCCTGGATTCAATTGCTCATTACTACTTAAGCAGAAACAATGCTGGAAATCACGCTGTGGCTCAAGTGGTTGAGACGAGCCTTCAGCTGAAGAGATGAGGGACAGTGCCCAAGCCTAGAATTCAGGCCCATAACTGGAAAAAAGGAACAAAGAAAAAGAACTAAAAAGGAAGGGAGTTGCTACCATGCTCAATGGCCAATCTTCTAATCCTAGCTATTCATGAGGTTGAGGATAAGTGATTGAAGCCAACTTGGGCAGGAAAGCCTGTACGAATTCTATTTCCAATTATGTCCAAAAAACTAGAAGTAGAATTGTGGTTCCAGTGGTGAAGTAGTAGCCTTGAGGGGAAAAAATAAACTTCAGGGATAGTGTCCATTTCCTGAGTGCAAGCCCCAGAACGGCACAGAAGAAAAGAAGAAAAGACATTATAAACTTGGTTTATCTGTAACTGTGATGCCTTTGTTACAGACCATTATGGACTGAAACTCTGTACACGGCATACTAGGTCTGGCATTTTTGTGCACAAAATGTGTGCATAACCATCTTAACTCCTTCGCTATTCTATAGTTGCAGGTTTCATTATCTTCTCACCATGGAAGAGGCTTCAGTATTTACTTTCTCTAGAATACCTGCTTCCTTGTCCTCTGCTCTTTACTCACTGACAGCATTATTTTACCTGAGAACACAAGGAGGAGAATTGGCAAGACCTTGAAAGAAGGGAAGTTGCTAGAAGTGGGTGAGATGCTTGAGATAATGCCCAGGACCAGGTCAGAATTTTTTTGTGACGACTTGCCATGGTGTGTCAATCTTTATCAATATGCTGAGGGTACTTGGACATGAAGAGGAGGCCTCAATGCCTACTGGTGTTATTCAAACTACACAGATATAAGCCAGCTAATAATGCTCTCACTTTCCCAACATGGAGTTTTGGTCCCTGCGTGTCAAGGGAACTCAGGATCAAGCATGGACAGCTATCCACACATCAAGTTGTGACCTCTACATTGTTACAGCATTGAAAGCAGTTCAGCATGAATCACATGGAGCTTGTCAAAATCATTGAAGGGATGGGAACGTGGTTCTATGTTGTATGGACCAAAGCAGACAGATCACCATACAAGTTTCCTTTCAGAGACCCCACTTCTGTTCAATGGCCAAGAGAACATACATGAAAAACTCCAGAATGAGGAGGTATGTATACCCCTATGTTTCTAAACTGGACCCTTCACTGCATGATTTCCCAGAGCTTATGGAAACAATGAAACTAAATCTCTCAAAGATCTGGCACTGAAGTCCCACAGAGACCATTGCCTACATCTGTGAGGAGAGCATAGGAGTTAAAATGGCCTGTCAGAAAGGGGAATACCCACAGAGTGTCTTCACGACATCTCAGGCATCCAGGATTCAGATAATTTTGGGGAGGTAATGAAAGCCTCTTTGGTGTGGATGGTGAAACATTGAAGCAGTTGGGACAGAGGATGGGAAAGTCAGTTGAAGAGTACATGGGTCCCATCAAGTCCCAAGATGGGCAGATCTACTATCAAGAGAGCTGGACATTGTGATGGATATGTTACATAACTGCTTTTGCTCATGGACAAGTCTTAGACACATGTTATACTACAGCGATTCTGTTGTCTACTACCACAAATGCATGGAAGAGAGATAGAAACTTGATACAGTTGCTGACATCATCAAGATCATCCTAAGGAAGAACTTGATAGACATTATCATCTGATTGTGTGTCTGGGTGACGGATGGGGAGATGTGTATGTGTGGAAACTAGGGCTTAAACTTTGGGCCCTGAGCTTCTTTGGCTCAAGACTTGCACTATAGCTCTTAAGCCATAGCTCCACTTCCAACTATTGTGATATTTTATTGGAGGTTCACAAGTACTTACTTACAAGATAAACTTTAATTATGAGGTGATATGATTTTTAAAGATGATATACTATACTACTATGCAAATGTAACAAATAAAAATGGGAGGCAAAAAGACACTCTAAGGACTATGTAGGAGGTTTTATGAAAGCCATGAAGTTATATCTAAAAAAGTGTTATTAGAGACTTAAACAACAGTGCTAAATTTCTTGTACCGGATAAAAGAATGCAGTCAGTTCTTTCTTTTTTTTTTTTTAATTGTATTTTATTTTATTTGAGAACATACTGTACAGAGGGGCTACAATTACATGGGCAGGATAATGCATATATTTCTTACCAAGCATTGCAGCCTCCTCCTTTGTTTACCCTTCACTTCCCTTCCCCGCCTCCATGCTCCCCCCACCCAATTTTACCCCCCTCCCCCAACCCAATTATACCCCCCTCCCCCCCCCACCGACATTGTAAAGCTGGTTTTGACATGACATTTTGTACTTCTCATTGTTGCAACAGGTCCACCTGAATCCTTAAACGACTTGTTTGTCCCCATCTCCTCCACATGTTATACTGACATCAAATATAGTTGAAAGCGGGGGTTACACTGTGGGGGAGGGACATACAAAGCAACAAAGAAATAATCTTATAAATGCGTTAGAAACACATGCATGAAAGAAACAAAACATTAAAATAGATATTTAAGGGTTCATTTTCCTAACATCACATTATCTGACCTTTTCCGCTTGACTCATACCTATACTAGATATTGCAAATAAGGGAAACCATGGGACCTATGCGTATTTGGGCCTGGCTTACTTCACTTAATATAATTTTTTCCAAACCTTTCCATTTCCTAACAAGTGGGAAAATGTCATTCTTTCTGATGGAGGCATAGAATTCCATTGTGTATATATACCACATTTTCTTGATCCATTCATCTACTGAGGGGCATCTGGGTTGGTTCCATGTCTTAGCTATGGTAAATAATGCTGCAATAAACATAGTTGTGCTGGTAGCTTTAGTGTGGTCTTGTTTGTAAACATTTGGGTAAATGCCCAAAAGTGGGATTGCTGGATCATAGGGGAGATCTATGTGAAGTCTTTTGAGGAACCTCCATACTGCTTTACAAAGTGGTTGAACAAGTTTACATTCCCACCAACAATGAAGTAAGGTTCCTTTCTGTCCACATCCCCTCCAGCACCTGTTGTTGTTAGAGTTCTTGATTTTTGCTGTTCTAACTGGAGTGAGGTGATATCTCAATGTTGTTTTGATTTGCATTTCTTTTATGGCTAGGGATGTTGAACGTTTCTTCATGTGTCTATTGGCCATCCTTCTTTCTTCTTCAGAGAAGCTTCTCTTTAAGTCTTTTGCCCACTTATTTATTGGGCAGTTGTTTCTTTGAGGATTTGTTGTTGGGTGGTTTAATTTTTTGAGTTCCAAGTATATTTTAGATATGAGACCCTTGGCCGTTGTATGGCTAGTAAAGATCTTCTCCCAATCGGTGGGTTTTCTATTGATCTTGCCAGCTATGTCATTTGCCCTGCAGAAGCTCTGCAATCTTATGCAATCCCATTTGTCCAACCTTTCTTTGATTTGTTGTGCTTCCGGGTCTCTATTCAGAAAATTTCGACCTGAGCCAAGGAGACCTAGGGTTTCTCCTATTCCAACCTGTAATGTTTTCAGAGTGTCTGCTTTGAGTTCAAGGTCTTTGATCAATTTGGAGTTGATTCTGGTGCAGGGTGATATATAAGGATCTAGCTTTAGTTTTCTACATGTATTTAACCAATTTTGCCAGAACCATTTACTGAAGAGGCTGTCTTTCTTCCATTCTATTGTTTTAGCTTCCTTATCGAAGATTAGATGGCTATAGGTCTGTAGGTTCATTTCTGGGTTTTCAATTCTATTCCATTTGTCCTGAGGTCTGTTCTTATGCCAATACCAAGCTGTTTTGATTACTATGGCTTTATAGTAGAGTTTGAAATTTGGTCTTGATATTCCTCCAGCAGTGTTCTTTCCGTTGAGGAGCGTTTTTGCTATTCGGAGTCTTTTATTGTTCCATATGAATTTTTGGATTGCCTCCTCTATTTCCTTGAAGAATGAGGGTGGAATTTTGATAGGTATCGCGTTGAATTTGTAGATAGCCTTGGGAATTATTGCCATTTTCACGATGTTAATCTTGCCAATCCAGGAGCATGGGAGGTTTTGCCATTTTTTAAGTTCTGTGTTGATTTCCATTTTCAAGATTTTAAAGTTTTCATCATAGAGGTCCTTCCCTTCTTTGGTTAAGTTAATTCCTAGGTATTTTATTTTTTGTGGGGCTATTACAAATGGAGTTGCTTTCCTAATTTCAGCCACACTTTTCTCATTGTTGGCATACAGAAAAGCCATTGATTTTTGGGGATTAATTTTATAACCTGCTACTTTGCCAAAGTTTTGAATCAGCTTGAGTAATTTGGGAGTGGAGTCTATGGGATTCTTTAAATACAAGATCATGTCATCTGCAAAGAGGGAGAATTTTATTTCTTCTTTCCCTATTTGGATCCACTTTATGTCTGCATCTTGTCTTATTGCTGTAGCTAGGCATTCTAATACTAGATTGAAGAGAAGTGGAGAGAGTGGGCATCCTTGTCTTGTTCCTGAGTTAAGAGGAAATGGCTTTAGTTTTTCACCATTGAGTATAATGCTGGCTGTAGGTTTGTCATATACAGCCTTTATTGTATTGAGGAATGTTCCATGGATTCCTAATTTTTCCAGAACCTTCATCATGAAGGGGTGTTGGATCTTGTCGAATGCTTTTTCTGCATCTATTGAGATAACCATGTGGTTCTTATTCTTGCTCCTGTTGATGTGATCAATAATATTAATTGATTTGCGTATATTGAACCAGCTTTGCATCCCTGAAATGAATCCTGTTTGATCATGGTGTATGATTTTTTGGATGAATTGTTGAAGTCGATTGGCCAAAATTTTGTTGAGAAGTTTTGCATCAATGTTCATCAAAGAAATGGGTCTATAGTTCTCTTTCTTTGATGAGTCCCTGCCTGGTTTTGGGATGAGGGTTATGATGGCTTCATAGAATGTGTTCGGTAGTGAGCTTTCTCTTTCAATTTCATTGAAGAGTTGGAGGAGTATTGGTGTGAGCTCTGCTTTGAAGGCCTTGTAAAATTCTGCTGTAAAACCATCTGGTCCTGGACTTTTCTTAGCTGGGAGGTCTCTTATTGCTGTTTCTATTTCAATGCTTGATATGGGCCTGTTAAGCTGGTTTAACTCATCTTGGTTTAGTTTTGGCATGTCAATATTTGCTAGGAAAAGGTCCATTTCTTTCAAGTTCTCAAACTTATTAGCATAAAGTTTTGAGAAGTATTCCCTTATAATGTTCTGAATCTTGGTTGTTTCCGTGGTGATGTTTCCATTCTCATCTCTGAGTTTATTAATTTGGGTGTGTTCTCTCCTTTTTCTGATAAGGTTTGCTAAGGGTCTGTCAATTTTGTTAAGTTTTTCGAAGAACCAACTCTTTGTTTTGTTGATTCTTTCTATAATTTTTTTGGATTCTAATTCATTTAATTCTGATTTAATTTTGATTATTTCTTTCCGTCTACTGGATTGGGGTTTATCTTGCTGCTCTTTTTCAAGGAGGTTTAGATGTGTCATTAAATTGCTAGTTTCCGATCTCTCCAATTTGTTGATGTAGGAGCTCAGAGCTATAAACTTGCCTCTGAGTACTGCCTTTGCTGTGTCCCAGAGGAGCTGGTAATTTGTGTGTTCATTTTTGTTGAATAGCATGAACATTTGAATTTCCTTTCTAATCTCTTCCATGACCCACTCATGATTCAGCAGTGTGTTGTTCAGCCTCCATGGGATACCGAACTTTCTTTGGTGGCTTTTGGTGTTGAGTTCTAATTTTATTCCCTTGTGGTCAGAGAGAATGCAAGGTATAACTTCAATGTTTCTGAATTTAGACAAGTTTGCTTTGTGGCCTAAAATGTGATCTATTTTAGAAAACGTTCCATGTGCTGCTGAGAAGAACGTGTATTCTGATGCTGCTGGGTGAAATGTTCGGTAAATGTCTGTTAAGTCTAGTTGATCTATGCAGCTGTTTAGATCTGCGGTTTCTCTGTTGAGTTTTTGCCGAGTTGATCTATCTAGTGGGGAGAGTGGTGTGTTAAAATCCCCAACAATTAATGTCTTTGGATCTATATGGGATTTGAGGGAAAGTAGTGTTTCTTTGACAAATTTGGGTGCTCCATTGTTTGGCGAATAGATATTTAGAATTGTAATATCCTCCTGAAGGAGTCATCCTTTAATTCGTATGTAGCGACCTTCTTTATCTCTTCTCACGAATTTTAATTTGAAGTCTATTTTATCTGAGATTAGGATTGCAACTCCCGCCTGTTTATGAGGGCCGTTTGCTTGGTAGATTTTGTTCCAGCCTTTAACCTTGAAAATATGTTTGTTTTTACGGGCAAGATGTGACTCCTGCAGGCAGCAGATAGAAGGGTCTTGTTTTTTAATCCAATTAGACAGTCTATGTCGCTTAATTGGAGAGTTCAGTCCGTTAACGTTAAGAGATAGGACTGAGAGGTATTTGGGAGTTCCTGCCATGTTATCCACCTTCTTGGGGGCTGTGAAAACTGGGTTCTTCCTAAGGTTCTTGGATTCTCAGTTTGGGTGCAGTTTCTTGGCCTTTGTTGCGTTCTTGTTGGTTTTCTATGTGTAGGACATCTTTAAGAATCTTTTGTAGGGCTGGTTTGGTGGAGATGTATTGTTTCAATTTTTCTTTGCTATGGAAGGTTTTTATTTGGCCTTCAGTTATGAAGGAGAGTTTAGCTGGGTACAGTATTCTTGGTTGATAGTTGTTTGTTTTTAGGGCATGGCATACGTCATTCCAGGCTCTTCTTGCTTTGATTGTCTCTGCTGAGAAATCTGAGGTAATTCTAATTGGTTTCCCTTTATAGGTGATTAACCTTTTCTCCTTGACAGCTTTAAGGATCTTTTCCTTGGTCTGGGTTGATCCTGGGTGGATTATAATGTGACTGTGGGATGTCCTATTCTGGTCTGGTCTATTTGGGGTTCTAAAAGCTTCTTGTATCTGAATAGGCCTATCTTTTTGTATGTTTGGGAAGTTCTCTGCTAGGATCCTGTTAAACAAATTTCCTAGACCATTAACTTCTGTATCTAGGTGCTCCTCTACACCCATTATCCTTAGATTGGGCCTTCTGATGGTGTCTTCCAGGTGTTGGATAGACCTATCATATTTCTTGTACTTGTCTTGGATGGTTGTATGTTCTTTCTCTGTAATATCTAGGCTGTCTTCAATCCCTGAGATTCGATCTTCTGCATGGTCTAACCTGCTGTCAAGAATCTCTACTTTGTTTTTTATCTCTTTTCCTTCTAATTGGTCAGCTTTGATGGCTTCAAATTCTTTGTTGAAGCTCTGTTTTAGGTCTTGTATGAATTTCTTTACTTCCTTAATTTGGTGTTCAGTGTTTGTTCTCAAATCACTTAGTTGATTGGTTATGGTTTCTTTGGACTCCCATTCCTTCTGTTGGGTTCCATTCAGCATTCCCTTTGTGGTCTCCCTGACTTCCTTCAGCTCTTTGTTAATGGATTCCATGAATGCCTTTAGTGATCTTTGTGTATTCTCTACCTGGTCTCTTAATTCGTGAATTACTCTTTGATTAGTTTCCTCCCTTCTGTGGGATTCCTGCAGTTCTCTTTGAGTGTTCTCTGCCTGCTCACGCCATTCCTCCCTTTCTCTTTGAGTATTCTCAAGTTGTTCACGCAAATCCTGTATCAGTTTTTGAGAAGCTTCCTCACGCTTATGATATTCCTGTATAAACTTCTGGGATGCCTCCTCTCTCTCCCTATCACGCTCATACAGAGTCCTTTGTACATTGTCAAACTTCTCATTTATCATGTTTGCTATTAGTGTTTGTAGAGCTATTTGGGAACTCTCCTCTGGATTATTCTTTATCTGTTCTAATCCCTGATTATCAAGGTTGGGAATTGAGATACCAGAATTTGCCATTTTTCTTGTGTTTTTCTGGCTTACTCGGCCCATTTGAGATAAAGATTGCACCAGTTTTGTGCTAGAACACTATCTTAAGGCAACCATCAACCAAATTTTGCATTTGTACCGTCAATAGTCTACAGATACAATCTAGTTCAACAGATACATCTATTCAACATCAAACGACTATATGTTAAAGGACTTCGAACCACAGAAAAGAATTTGGAAAACCAGAAATTATTAGGATTAGGGAGAGATGTGGGTAAAAAATGGGAATAGATTGGTGTGGGGAGGCACAGGGAGAGTTAACTATGTCCTAATCACAGTGCAGGAAATGGGTTGGGTAGGATGCAAGTAGAGAGAGAGAGAAAAAGAAGAGATGGAAAGGGGAATAAAGAGAGACCAGAAAGAGGTTAAAAGACCGTCTATTTAGAGAGGAATGTGAATATGTTCAGAGAAGGGGAGGGACATAAAGGAGATGTGAAAATCTTTAAGGATGGGAAAGGGAGAAGAAAAGATCAGAAGTTCAGTAGAGCTAGATAAAAAACAAAAAGATAATTAAGAAAGAAAGAAAAAGAGAAAGAAGACAAGAAAAGAAAGGAAAACTCTCATTCACGTATTCCTAAAATAAAAATTATAAGATGAGAAAAAAAAAAGTTACTGGAAAACAATTAGTTTTTCAGAAGAGGCAAAAATTAAAGATTAATAAAAGTTTTAGAAGGGAAAAAAATTTATATATATATATATAAGGTAACAAAAAACAAAAAACAAGCAAAAAAAAAGAAAAGAAGAAGAAGAAGAAGAAAAAAAAAGAAAAAAAAGAAAAAAAAGTCTTTTGATTTTTTTTTTTTGGGGGGGAGGAGTGGGAAGAATCCTGTATCTCCCTTTTGTCTGCAACCAGTCTCTTGTTGGAGCCTCTGGTCAGCTTGAGGTCCTGTGGCTTGATTGGTTTCTTAAGTCGGTTGGTTGGAAGAGGCAGAAAAATGCTCTGCTTTACCCAAGATTTTGAGATCCCCCTCCCAGGTTAGTTTTCTGGGAGGGTGGTCTGCTTTGAGAGTCACAAAAGAGGGGGATGTGGTGATGAGGCTAGGTTCTGGGTAGAGTTGAGGCCTTTCAACAAACAGTAGCTTTTCCCTGGGGCTATTTTGTGATAAAGCTCACAGCGCCCAGCCTGGAGCCATTCTCAGGGTTTCTGTTTTTCAATTGATTGTGGTGGCTGCTAGAGGGAGGGGCAGCCTCTGGCTCTGGTTACCCAGTGAGGCAAGGCACTCCAATGGCTGGCGCCTGAGCTGGGTGACTTTTCCCTGGATGGAGCTGAGTCTGGCAGGTCACTTCGCCGTTAAGTTCTTGTGACCTGCTAAATGACTCGTTTTATTCCAAGGCCTGAGCTGGAGCTAGCAGCTCCTCCGAGCTTTGTCGGTATCCAATATGGAGATCACCGGTGCTGGGGGGGAGGGGTGGCCTTCCCTCCTCTGCTCCCTGAGAAGGAGTGAGGACGTCGGGCTTGTACTCACACCGAGTCTTGGATCCTGGGTCGTCTCTGGTCTGCAAACAGCAGGATGAAGATGTCCGCTCCTTGTCGGTTCTTGTTGGTGTTGAGTAGAATCCGCTCGTCCACTGCGTCTGGCTCCTTCGTCCCCGACTCTCTGTGTCTCAGGTATGACTCCGTGGCGGTGGTCGCCGCCGGGACCCCGTCGCCGGAGCGGCAGCTGATGCGTTTCCTTGGCTTCCCCTCTCTTGTCTAACTCTCTGTCCTGTGATGTCACACTTGGTGTGATTCTCTGGCTTAGGACTGTTCACTGGAATTCTAAATCTACTTTCTATGCGAGAGCTTGTTCAGATTCCAGCTCCTCCTCTGCCATCTTCCCGGAACTCTCCCAGTCAGTTATTTCTGTTTAAATGTCTAATATTATTTTTCTCTTTTTACTGTGTTTGTAATACATGCTATTAATATTAATAGGTGTATTGGACTCAAGCTGAGCTGTTGAATCTAGAAAAGTTTTGAGAGGTTAAACATCACCTCAATAGTACTCTGAAAGGTGACAGCTGGCCATGGAAGGGTTAAAACACAGCTCTGGAGAGGGTTAAACTATTGCCCCTTCCATAGTGCTTTAAAGGCCTTGAAACCTGGGGGATAAAAGAGAAGTCTCCTTTCTCAAAACAATAAGGGAAACAGTGTTACTCACTGTGGTGGCTCTGATTGTATTATTGATGCTTCATTTTTGCATGTATCCATGGTAACCTTCCCAGTGTGAATTCAAATAAATATGATTTCTTGTGTGATCTGGAGCTCAGGTGCCATTGAGCCTTGGTACCCCGGGTCCTCATTGATTTTGTTCTTTTTGTCTACACTTGTCTGTGTATTTTCTAATATTCTTCAGCTTGGTATCCAATTGCACTGCCTTGGGTTACAATTAGTGTCAAATAAGAATATTCTTGAACTGTAAAACATAAAAAGCTTGCAAACTTTCTTATCCCACATGGCTTCAAACCACAATCCTCAGATCTAAGCCTTCTGAGTAGCTAGGATTACAGGCATGGGCCCCTGGCAACCAGCATGCATCAGAACACTTGATATCAGTGAGATCATTCTTGGGGAATGTCTGCACATCTCAGTCCTCCTCAGATGTTCTTTCCTGTTGCTCAAGCAGAGTCAAAAACTTTCACTCTTTATGTTCAAAATCCTTGAGATTATTGAACTGACTTGCCCACCATGTACCTCCTTTCCATAAATCAATAGAAGGTTTTACTCCTTACCATCGATTAATTTTATTAACTAAATTAACTGGGATCCACACAGAGGTGACATGTCCTTTTCTGGATTGCATACTGTACACCTATGTTTTACTTTATCTAATACAGTTAACATTACTTGCCTGTAAAGTCTTGTTCTTTAATCTCTCCTCAGCTTACACAAATGACCAATTTTATCTAAAAAAGGCTATAGGAGATGAGTTTAGGAATTCGTTTCTGGTTATCAGTCAGGAATCCTTATTACCTGGTCACTGTGCATGAGTTGTTTCTGTTTCGTTTTTATTTGAATAGAACAAGCAGTGTGTACGATTAGTAGCAGAATTAGACTCACAAGTATTTTTTTTTTAATTCAGGGATAGCAGGCTCTCTTATTTGAACCACAGATCAACTTCTGCCCCACTTTCTTTTCTTTTGTTGGTAAATAGGACAGTGTCCCACAGGAAGCCAAGGGAACTACACAGTGTCCTTAAATCTGAGGACTGCAGTTCACAGTCAGCCTGGGCAGGAAAATTTATGAGCGTCTTATCTCCAACTAATCAGCAAAAAGTCAGAAGTGGAGCTGTGGCTGAAGTGGTACAGCAGCAACCTTGAGCATAAAAAAAGCTAAGTGAAAAACAGATCTAGCACTAAGAAAACCACAAAATAAATTTTAAAAAAAGTGGAAGAGAGCACAAAGAGTCTATTAAAAATGATAAAATGACCAAGAAACTGGTGGATCACACTTGTAATTCTACCTACTCAAAACTCTGAAATTGAGGATCACCATTCCAAGCCAGCCAGGACAGGAAAGACCATTGTGTGTGTGTGTGTGTGTGTGTGTGTGTGTGTGTGTGTGTGTGTGTGTGTGTGTGTGTGTGTGTGTGTGTGTGTGTGTGTGTGTGTGTGTGTGCATGAGTGTGTCTGTGCCTTTCTGGGATATGAACTACAAGTATTTGTTTGACCATGTCTGATCTTTTGGAGGTTAATTTGAGATAACAGACTCATGCACTTTCCTTGCTCCTGACGTTGAATCACAATCCGCACAATTCAGGACCCTATGTTAATCTCTATACTTACTTCCAGCTAAACACCAAAACCAAAAACTCAACCAAAGTGCAACTGTTTTCGAGCATGCTATCCTTCAGCAAGATTGGTGAGGCCCTCAAAACAAGCCAGAGAACCAACAAATAAACAAGTGAATGTATGTGAAGAAGAAAAGAGTCAATGAGTTTTTAAAATATAGACGCATACCTTTAATCCAATCTGAAATCTAAAGATCACAGTTCGAAGCCAGCCTGGGCAGGAAAGCCCAACTAACTTGAGTGTGCTAGGCATGGGCTAGAACTTGAGGGTTTTTGCTCAAGTTTAAAACTACTACTTACCGTCACATGTGGTTAATTTGAGATGAGACTGATGGGCTTTCAAAGCCCAGACTGGCTTTAAACTGTAATCCTTAGATTTTAGGATACTGTGTAGTGCTGTTGGTTTCCATGGGACTTTTATTGCCTATTAACCACCAAAAAAAAAAAAAGATTGAAATTAAGCTAAGGCTCAAGTAGTAGAGCCTGCTAGCTTTGAAATGAAAAACAAAATACCCAAAACAAAACAATCCTCAGCGAGAGTAACTAGGCCTTGAATTCAAGCCTCCAGCCCCACTCAGCCCCCCCCCCCCAAAAAAAAACCCTCAGGAGTAGAGTTTTTGTTCGTGCTAGCTTTGAGCAAAAAATAAAAGGATTCAAATGGTTTTTCTTTCTTGCGATTTTTCTTAACATATTTATAAGATGATTTCTTTGTTGCTTTGCATGTCCCTTCCCCATGATATAACCCTGTTTCACTGTATGTGATGTTGTTATAATTTGTGGAGGGGAAGTGAAAAAAAATGTTTAAATAGGGATACAGGTGGACCCATTGCAACAATGAGATGTACAAGATGTTATGTCAAAAAACGAACTTTACAACTTTCGCATGGGGCAGGGGTGTGGGGGGATGGGAAAAGATGGGAAGGGGAAAGAGAGGAGGCAACAATGCTTGATAAGAAATGTACTCATTACCTTGCTCAAGTAATTGTAACCCCTCTGTACAGTATTTTCACAATTAAAAAAAAAAGCCAAAACTCTCATGGACAGTGAAGTCAGTGAAGTAGTGTGGCCTAAATGTAGAGCTTGTTAGTTTTGATCTAAAAAACAAGCCAGGTGCCTCTGGCTCATGTCTGTAATCCTCGCTACTCAGGAAGCTTAGATCTGAGGATGACAATTGGAAGCCAGCCTAGGTTGAAAAGTCCCCTGGTGACTGTTTTGTCCAACTAAGTAGAAGTGGCACTGTGGCTGAAAGTGGTAGTGTGCCTGCTTTGTCCCTGAAGGCCGGTGCATAGACACTGAGTTCAAGCCCTACAACTGACAAAATCAATCAATCAATAAATTAATTAATTACTGAGCGTAAATGGGTATGCCCTAATAATAAAAGACATGAACTTTCACAAAGGGGGAAGAGACAATCAAATAAATGAAAAGGTGCAAAACGGAGTATATTGAAGCTTTCTAAATAAAAATTGTAATCCTACCTGTTCAGAATGCTTATATCTGAGGACTGTGGTTCAAAGCCAGCCTGGGCAGGAGACATTTTACTGTGTTCAGTACTGAGGCTTGAACTTGCTATGCTTTGCTCATGGCTAGAGATCTACTTCTTCCTACGTGTTGGGGCTTATGAGATATAATTGTCTCATTGACTTTGTTGCCCAAGACTGGCTTTGAACCATGATTCTCAAATTTCAGTCCTCTCTGTAATGCTCGTGGCTTGCTATTGATATTCTAATCTCCTATTAACCACAAAAGATGCAGAAGTTGAGCTATGGCTCAAGTAGTGAAACCAACTACCATTAAGGTAAACGTAAATAAAACCTCAGGGAGAGTCATCATGACTTAATTTCAAGACTTAACAACCACCACTCACTTAAACAAACAAACAAACAAAAAGAACCTCAGTCACAGTTACCTGAGTTTGAGCCCTAGAAGAAGAGCTACAAAAAAGAGAAACAGCCTGTAGTTTACCTGTGGTCAAAGTTGTAGAGCATGGTAGTTTCAAGAGGAAAGGCAAAACGGAGCATGAGAGCTAGTGCCTAAGAACAAATGACAAAAAAAAAATAATAAACAACTGAAAAGGTGAAAGAACAGGTAATTAAAGATTTCTAAATGTTGACTCACACTTATAATCCTGAAGGCTAAGGTCGCTGAAATCTGTAGATCATGGTTCAAAGCCATCTTGGGCAGGAAACTCCATGAAATTTGCTTCACTGTGTTCAGTTGAGGGACTAAAAGTTGAAGTGTTTTGCTCATGGCTACAGGTCTACTATCTTCTGCCTATTAGTGTTTGACTGGAGATAAGAGTCTCATGGACTTTCTTTCCAAGGCTGACTTTGATCTATAATGCTCCAATTTCAAGCCTCTCTTTACTGTCCTTGACTACCCATGCGACTCTTGCCTCATATTAACCACTTTAAAAAGGCAAAAGTTGAGCTGTGGCTCAAGTAGTATAGCCTTCAATTAAATAAGTAAATCAATAAAACCTCAGAAAGAAATGGGAGGGATGAGAGCGAAAGGCAGAACATCTTACAATAAGCAAAAGGAAAGAAATGTAAATATCACCTGGAAGAAATAATTGTATTGTCAAAGCTTATGGAATTGTATTGTCAAAGCTTACAGAATTCACAAAATTTAGACCATGATAATGACAATTTACCTTGTGAAGGTTAAAATACATTTGTGATTTCAACTAAATATTACTTTTCCACAATACTCTGCAATAAGAGAAATTTATGTAATCACCTACTCACAATAATAATATAAACCTCAGAAAGAGTCACTAGGAATTACTTTCAACCCCCAACTCAACAACCTTTCCCAACAAGGGCCACAAACAAAAATATACTATGAGCAGGAGCTGAGTTTTCACGCTCTGAGCAAAAGCCAAATGAAGCAAAAGGTAGACAGTGGTAGACCTAAGGCCCAAGTAATAAAGCAAGCTACTTTTTTAATTTTAATTTTTATATTTTGTGAACATACTGTACAGAGGGGTTACAATTACATGGGCAAGATAATGAGTACATTTCTTACCAAGCATTTCAGCCTCCTCCTTTGTTTACTCTTCACATTCCTTCCCAGCCTCCCCCCTTCCCTCCCACCGAATCCTCCCCCCCCAGCACCAAAGTTGTAAAGTTCAATTTCAACATGACAACTTGTACTTCTCATTGTTGCAACAGGTCCACCTCTATCCTTAAACAACTTGTTTTTCCCCATCTCCTCCACAAATTATATCAGCATCAAATATAGTGAAAGCAGGGGTTATACTGTGGGGGAGGGACATACAAAGCAACAAAGAAATAATCTGATAAATGCATTAGAAACAAATGAATGAAAGAAAAAAATTAAAATACATATCTAAGGGTTCATTTTCCTCACATTACATTATCTGACCTATTCGGCTTGACTCATACATACACTTGATATTACAAATAAGGGAAACCATGGGACCTATGTTTCTTTGGGCTTGGCTACTTCACTTAATATAATTTTTTCCAAGTCTTTCCATTTTCTAATAAATGAGGCAATGTCATTCTTTCTGATGGAGGCATAGAATTCCAATGTGTATATATACCACATTTTCTTGATCCATTCATCTACTGACGGTCATCTGGGTTGGTTCCATATCTTAGCTATGGTAAATAATGCTGCAATAAACATAGTTGTGCTGGTAGCTTTAGTGTGGTCTTGTTTGTAAACATTTGGGTAAATGCCCAAAAGTGGGATTGCTGGATCATAGGGTAGGTCTATGTGAAGTCTTTTGAGGAAACTCCATACTGCTTTCCAAAGTGGTTGAAAAAGTTTACACTCCCACCAACAATGCAGTAAGGTTCCTTTCTGTCCACATCCCCTCCAAAATCTGTTGTTGTTAGAGTTCTTGACTTTTGCCATTCTAATTGGAGTGAGGTGGTATCTCAGTGTTGTTTTGATTTGCATTTCTTTTATGGCTAGGGAGGTGGAACATTTCTTCATGTGTCTATTGGCCCTCCTTTCTTCTTCAGAGAAGTTTCTCTTTGAGTCTATAGCCCACTTATTTATTGGGCAGTTGTTTCTTTGAGGATTTGTTGTTGGGGGATTTAATTTTTTGAGTTCCAAGTATATTTTAGATATGAGACCCTTGTCTGTTTTATGGCTAGTGAAGATCTTCTCCCAATCCGTGGGCTTTCTATTGATCTTGCTAGCTATGTCCTTTTCCAATGCAGAAGCTCTGCAACTTCATGTAATCCCATTTGTCCAACCTTTTTTTGATTTGTTGTGTTTCTGGGTCTCTATTAAGAAAATTTCAGCCTGTGCCAAAGAGACCTAGGGTTTCTCTTATTCCGTCCTGTAATGTTTCCAGAGTGTCTGCTTTGACACTGAGGTCTTTGATCCATTTGGAGTAGATTCTGGTGCAGGGTGATATATAAGTATCTAGCTTTAGTTTTCTACAAGTAGTTATCCAATTTTACCAGCACTATTTACTGAAGAGGCTGACTTTCTTCCATTCTATTTTTTTAGCTCCATTATCGAACATTAGATGGCTATAGGTCTGTAGGTTCATTTCTGGGTTTTCAATTCTATTCCATTGGTCCTGAGGTCTGTTCTTATGCCAGTACCAAGCTGTTTTGATTACTATGCCTTTAGAGTAGAGTTTGAAATTTGGTATTGATATTCTTCCAGCAGTTTTCTTTCCGTTGAGGAGCGTTTTTGCTATTGGGGTCTTTTAATGTTCCATATGAATTTTTGGATTGCCTCTTCTATTTCCTTGAAGAATGAGGTTGGAATTTTGATAGGTATCACGTTGAATTTTTAGATAGTCTGGAAAATATTCCCATTTTCACGATGTTAATCTTTCCAATCCAGAAGCATGGGAGGTTTTGCCATTTTCTAAGTTCTGTTTTGATTTCCTTTTTCAAGATTTTAAAGTTTTCATCATAGAGGTCCTTCACAACTTTGGTTAAGTTAATTCCTACGTATTTTATTTTTGGGGGTCTATTACAAATTGAGTTGCTTTCCTAATTTCAGCCACACTTTTCTCGTTGTTGGCATAAAGAAAAGCCATTGATTTTTGGGAGTTAATTTTATATCCTGCTACTTTGCTAAAGTTTTGAATCAGCTAAAGCAAGCTATTTTTAAGAGAAAAGAAAAAGAAAACCTGAGTATGAAGGCAAGGCCCTAATCCCCTGACTTCCCAGAATGGAAAGTGGATCAGTCACGGAATCCAACAGTTTGTGCTTATTCTTTGTATCACAGCTGAAAAATGCCCCTTCAGTTCTAGGCCCTCCAATCAGAAACGGAAGTTAGGCTTGTTCTTTGCTTCTGGCATACAAGTACGTTGTGTAGAAGAAACCTATCCTCTTGCTTCCTAGATTCCAGGGTTCAGCCTCTCTTGGGAATCACGGTGGGAGGTGGATGGCAGTGTGACAAGAGGTTCCAAATAGAGTGGCAGCAATGCTAATGAACTTGCAGCTGGCAGCTGGATGCCAGGGCTAGGTGGCAACTTGTAGTGCCCTCTGATTACGCAGCAGTAGGGAGACTGACTTGGAGCACCTGCTGGCTCTGCCTATCAAGTCTACCCCACCACCAGAGGTATAAATGGGGATCTGAGTTGGCTGTGTCAGATTCCTGCTCCCCAATGCTACCCGTTTTCCTCTGTGCATACCACTGCTGAGGACACACATCCAAATTCTCTATAGCCTTGCACAATGAGGTCGATTGTGTACATACAGGCAGGCCAGAGTGGCATCCAGATTGGCGCAAAGATGAACATGGCATTGGACTAGGATCCTAGTCTCAAATATAGGGGGAGGAGGAGGAAGAGGACAGGGTTGGAGGATGGAAAAAGTGGTGGTCTTGGCTAGTCTGAGGTAGATGGGGCTCCATAGTAGTCCGTAACCTTCTGCAAATAAAGTCCCCTAGATAGCTTCCCCAATTTCCCTAATTTGTGTGGCCCAGGTGGGTGTGGTTTTTAAGTAAGGCTGGGGTAGTTTCAAATCCCTTGCATGACTTAGTCTTACCTGAGACTCAAGTAACTGTACTTAGTTTCCTGGGAAGAGAATAATCCATTTGGGGTCTGGTTTGATTGAAAGGAATTCAGTGTCTTTGAGCTGACAGATACAGAGGATTCCCTTTCTGCTAACTGATGAGTGTCAGATAATTGAGAACAGTTCTTCCACCTTAATGGAAATTTCTCTGAGTTCTCATGCCTCATTTCAGCTCCCTTAAGTTGGTTGATCTCTAAATCAGTAATTGTTGGTGTATGCTCTGAGGACCCTTGGAGTTCTGGAGACACCTCTAGCTGAGTCTTCAAGATACTGCTTTGGCGGATGGCCAATAGACACATGAAGAAATGTTCAACATCCCTAGCCATAAAAGAAATGCAAATCAAAACAACATTGAGGTACCACCTCACTACAGTTAGAATGGCAAAAATCAAGAACTCTAACAACAACAGATTCTGGAGGGGATGTGGATAGAAGGAAACCTTACTGCATTGTTGGTGGGAGTGTAAACTTGTTCAACCACTTTGAAAAGCAGTATGGAGGTTCCTCAAAAGACTTCACATAGAGCTGCCCTATGACCCAGCAATCCCACTTTTGGGCATTTACCCAAATGTTTACAAACAAGACCACACTAAAGCTACCAGCACAACTATGTTTACTGCAGCATTATTTACCGTAGCTAAGATATGAAACCAACACAGATGACCGTCAGTAGATAATGGATCAAGAAAATGGGGTATATATACACATTGGAATTCTATGGCTCCATCAGAAATAATGACAAGAAAAACTTGGAAAAATTATATTAAGTGAAGTAAACCGGGCCCAAAGAAACATAGTTTCCCTTATTTGCAATATCTAGTATATGTATGAGTCAAGCTGAAAAGGTCAGATAATGTGATGTGAGGAAACTGAACCCTTAGATATGTATTTTAATGCTTTTTTCTTTCATTCATTTGTTTCTAATGCATTTATAAGATTATCTCTTTGTTTCTTTGTATGTCCCTCCACCACAGTATAAACCCTGCTTTCACTATATTTGATGCTGATATAATTTGTGGAGGAGATGGGGAAAAACAAGTCGTTTAAGGATAGAGGTGGACCTGTTGCAACAATGAGAAGTACAAGTTGTCCTGTCGAAAACGAGCTTTACAACGTTGGTGCAGGAGGCGGGGAGAGGCTTGGGGGGAAGGCTGCGAAGGGATGTGAAGGGTAAACAAAGGAGGAGGCTGCAAAGCTTGATAAGAAATGTACACATTATCCTGCCCATGTAATTGTAACCCCTCTGTACAGTATGTTCACAAAAAATAAAATAAAATAATATTTAAAAAAAAGATACAGCTTTGGCAATATCATCTCCATATAAGGCCACGTTCTTATCATAGAATCCAAACAGAATATGGTATCATATAAGATGGAATACTCATAGAAGAATCTAGAGGTCTTTTATTAAGCCAGATCGCAAAGATTAACAAAACTAAAATACCACCAATTTCTGTGTGTTTTTAATTTAGAAAATGTAGTCATTTTCACAAATATATTAGTGTCAACAGGATATGGGTTTCTTATAGTTACTTTAAAATTCATTGTTCGGACAGTTAACGTCCTAGGCCATAATACACTTCTCTTTCCATCTCAGTTTTAGGAAATACTAAATGATGAGCACAGCATTGACTGCACTGCCAACTACTATGGAGACAGCAGCTTACATCTGCAGAGAATCGAGGTATATTACAATGAGGCAGCTGGTGATTGTCTCCCATCTGGCTTCCCACACCATGGCAGAATAATTCCCTGAGGAAAACTAATGACAAGGAAGGAGTTGGTGCCTTTCTAAGGGCAGTATTTTAGTTTGAATTTGAGACCTTTATCTTGTAAGTGAAGTGCTGTATCCACGTGAGCCACTCAACCAGGTATCTTAATTTTTGAGTATACACTTGGGAATTTCCCCAGGACACCTTATATGTGAATTCCCCCTACCTCTTCTTGCTGACGAGCTACAACTGGATTTTTTTTTGTCAGTCATGAAGCTTGAACTTTGAACGTAGACACTGTCCACCAACTCTTCAGCTCAAGACAAGTGGCACTACCAATTAATCCACAGTGCCACTTCCAGTTTTCTGGTGGTTTATTGGAGATAAGAGCCTTGCTGGCTTTTCATGCCCTGCCTGGCTTTGAACCATCCTCCTCCATCTCAGCCTCCTCAGTAGCTAGAATTATAGGCATGATCCCATTTTACATCATTAAAAATGAGACGGCCTAAATATGTATTCTAAAACAATTGATAAAATATAATTTAAATACAATCCAAGATAAGGACTCAAATGTTTTTCTTTCTTGGTATTGTTTCTAACATATTTATAAGAAGATTTCTCTGTTGCTTTGTATGTATCTCCCCCATGGTATAACCCTCTTTTCATTGGATGTGATGTTGGTATAATTTGTGGATGGGAAGGGAAAAATCAAACTGTTTAAAAAGGTATACAGGTGGACCCATTCCAACAATGAGATGTTTAAGACGTTATGTAGAAAACAAACTTTACAGCTTTGGTGTTTGGGGGAAAGGAATGGGAAGGGGTGGAAGGGGAACAAAGGAGAAGGCAACAATGCTCAATAAGAAATATACTCATTACCTTGTTCATGTAATTTTAACCCCTCTCTATGGTATTTTCAAAATGAAAAAATTGTAAAAGAACAAATACAATCCAATGCCGTTTTATTGTGTGCTAGTCATCCTTCTAAGCTCAAGATCTTGGCACTGACCATGAGCTTCTTTTGCTAAAGGCTAATGTTCTACCACTTAAGTCACATCTCCACTACCAACTATTTTGGCTAATTTCTTAGAGATGAGAGTCTCCCAGACTTTCCTGCCCCAGCTGGCTTCAATTTGCGATCCTAAATTCTCAGACCTTTGAGTAGCTAGAATTACATGCTTCAGCAACCAGAGTCCAGTTATATTGCCCTCTTTAAAATACAGATTGCATTTCTAAAAAAAATATTTTTAATTCAAAATTTAAAATTTTTTTGGGGGTCCGGATGTGGGGCCTGAATTCTGGGCCTGGATGCTGTCCCTGAGCTCTTCAGCTCAAGGCTATTGCTCTATCACTTGGACCACAGCACACCTTGTGGGTTTTTACTTTTTGCTTATGTGGTGCTGAGGAATTGAACGCAAGGCCTCATGCATGCAAAGCAAGCGTTCTACCACTCAGCCACCTTCCCACCCCCAATTTTAAAATTTCAAAGAGGGATGTTCAGTCACTAATATGCATGAGAATAGTCCAAATTACAAAGCATGAATAAATTGTTTCACCCTGAAATCTATAACACTTCTGGTCTTGAGCATTTTGAATGTGAATACTTAGCCAACAATAAATTCTTTTTAAGGTTTTAAAGTAAGAAAGCATTCTTCTGATGTAGAAAAACTAATGTGTAAACATTGTTTTAAATGATTAATATTATCTTTCCTAATACAGACAACCTAACTGAAGTCTACAGATTAGATTTTGAGTTTTTGTAACAGTCAATGTAAAGTTTATTTAATTTTATATTAAGAGTTTCCATTCTACATTAGTGTATAAAAACAAATCATGGGAAATTGGCTTTCCTGTGTAATAAACCAGTGAACAAGTTCAAACAAAAGGATAAATATATTTAATTTATTTGATTTATGGATCTACATTTTGGGATGTCTCACCTTGATATTTTGTGTAAATATTGTTTAAGTAACGTCTAAGATTCAATCTTCTAGTTCCTTGGTTGAAAGTGGTTGTGGGGATTGTGTCACTCCTATGAACAATATTTTAGGTTGTGTCTTTAATAGATCCTGTATATCCAGCAAGATGGCCAGTTTTCTTTATGTGAATGTTTAGAAAACGGGGCATTTTCAAACTGGTATTTTATCATTTTAAATGATGTCCTTTGGCCAACTCAGGTTAAATGGCTAACTGCAAGTAATTGCCCAAGTTTCCTCTGAGTATTTGAATACAGGGACATGTGCTATTTAATAACCATTATTGTAACATCATAAGACAAGAAATATATATTGTGTATATTTTTCCCCAGGAAAGACTTATACTTGAATTCCCCCTACATCTACTTGCTGAATAGCCACACTTGGCTCTTTTATTTTTGTCGGACATGGGGCTTGAACTCTGGGCCTAGGCATTGTCCCTCAACTCTTCAGCTCAAGGCAAGCAGCTCTACCACTTGAGCCACAGTGCCATTTCTGGTTTTCTATTAGTTTATTGGAGATAAGAGTCTCATGGTCTTTTCCTGCCCGGGCTGGCTTAGAACAGCGATCCTCTGATCTCAGCCTGCAGAGTAGCTAGGATTACATTCATGAGCCACTGTTGCCTGGCACCTTTCTCATTTTCTTGAGAAAGCTAATTGGATAAGGGAAAGAATAGTGGGATAATAACAAAGGGAGGGGTAACAATTTTTGAGAAGAAATGCAATTTCCTTACTCATGTAACTGTAACTCCTATATGCAGCACATTTACAATAAAATAAAATTAACAAAAAAACAAAAGGTTCTTGCTTATAGGCGCTGGTGACTCACACCTGTAATGCTAGCTACTCAGGAGGCTGAGATCTGAGGATCAGGGTTCAAAGCCAGCCTGGACAGGAAAGTCCCTGAGATTCTTATCTCCAATAAGTCACTCAAAAAAACTGTAAGTGGGGCTGTGGCTCAAGCGATAGAGTGCTAGTCTTGAGCTGAAGAGCTAAGGGACTGTGCCCAGGCCCAGAGTTCAGCCACATGACCAACCAAAAAAAAGTGGTTCTCATCTTTCTATTGCCCTATTAGGCTCAAACCCTGATGCTCATCTTTGCCTCCTGAGTAGCTGAGAATTTGGCCACCATGCCCAAACAAAGGAATGAATATTCATGGAAACAGACAATTGCAAATGTTAAAGTTGCTGAAACCTTTTGCATGTTGATTCATGTTCTCTTCTTATTACCATTTTATGTGATCTGTGATCTGGATCTCTGAGCCAGGACACTGTTTCATAGCTTTCTCACTCATGGCTGGTGCTTTACAACTCCAATCACAGCTTCACTTCTGTTTTCTTCTTTGGTTTGCTGATGAATTGATGATAAGAGACCATAGCCCTCAGATTTAATCTGTCTTAGTATTTAGGATTACACACAAAAACCAAAAACTCATGAATCATTTTGCAAATTTAATTGGATTTTCTTATACTTTTTTTTCTATTTTTTATTTCCTTATGTATGCTGGGCTTGGGACTATAAATCAGAGTCTAGGTATTGTCCCAGTACATTTTTAAGACTGGCACTCTAATATGTGAGCCACACAATTTGTGGTTTTCTTTACTCTAATTGGCTAATTAGAGATGAGTACATGTCTTCTCCTGACTGGGCTGTCCTTGAACATTGATCCTCAGATGTGAGAATCCAGAGGAACTACAATAACAGGTGTGAACTACCTCAGTTTTGCTCATTTTAACCTCTAAAATTGTCTCTTCCTATTCTTCTTCCACCTTTCTTTTTATTTATGTATTTTATTATTTTTGTGTGTGCTGGTCCTGGAGCTAGATCGCAAGGTGTGGGGGCTGTCCCAGAAATCATTTTCTCATTTCTACCATTGGAGCCACAGGTCAACCTCCAGCTGTTATTTTCTTCTTTTTGGTGCTTAATTGGAAATAAGGTGGCTCAGTGGTAGAGCACTTGCCTTGCATGCATGAGGCCCTGGGTTCGATTCCTCAGCACCACATAAGCAGAAAGTAAAAAGCCAGAAGTGCTGCTATGGCTCAAGTGGTAGAACGCTAGCCTTGAGCTGAAGAGCTGAGGGACAGTGCCCAGGCCCAGAGTTCAGGCCCCATGACCAGACCCTCCCCCCACAAAAAGAATCTCATGAAAAGCACAGAATGACTCAGAAAATTGAAATCCGAGGATCACAGTTTGAAGCCATCCTTCACAGTAAATTCCATGAGACTCTTTATCTCCAATTAGTTGGTAGGGATCCCACCAATAAATTGAGAGTGATAGAACTCCAGCCTTGAGTAAAGTAGAACATGTTCAACCACCATGGCTGGCACACAAGGGAAAAATGCCCCATGGACTTTCTTACTTGGGCTTGTCTTTAAATGGTATTTTCTGACTTTAGCTTCCTATGTAGCTAATACAACATGTGTAAGCCACCAGTGACTGACTAAAACTCTGTCACTGTTATTCCTTCTCATCTTCTATACTTCATTTCTTTTGTGGTGGACCTGAGGGTTGAACTTGGGGCATCAGTGTTGCTCTTTTTATGTCTTTTATGTAA
The DNA here is from genome assembly GCF_024711535.1 of Dipodomys merriami. Lineage (NCBI taxonomy): Eukaryota > Metazoa > Chordata > Mammalia > Rodentia > Heteromyidae > Dipodomys > Dipodomys merriami. Next base: position 105,220 of record NW_027206108.1, read on the forward strand.
CATTTTTTCAGTTTTGTTGCTCTAAGGTTTTATTTTCTATATGGCTTTTTATTTCTTATACAAGTAAATTTTTATATCTTACAAAAATAACTTATATGGGTACTGGTGGCTCATACCTCTAATCCTACTCAGGAGGCTGACATTGAGGATCACAGTTTGAAGCCAACATAGGTAGAAAAGTCTGTGAAATTCTTATCTCCAATAAACAACCAAATATCCTAGAAGTGTTGCTATGAATCAAGTAGTAAAGTGCTATCCTTGAGCAAAAGAAATCAGAGCCCAGGAGGTGATTTCAAGCCCCTGTACTGGCACGAAAAGAAATTCATTAGCTTTACTAGGATTTCTGGTGTGAGCCACCAGTTCTGGGCTTAAGAACCAACTTTTGTAGCAGTTGCCACTTTTGATCTTTTCCTTAGGAGCTTTAATGATTTTTTTTCCATGCCTATATTTACATTCCACTAATTGCTTTATTTTTTTGGTTGGAGGGACAGTTCAATAATTCAATAACATATCAAAAAAGGCATGTCTTGAATTTTTTATTTTAAATAGGAAAGCAAACCATATGCTTAGTCTGAGACCAGCAGAGTGTGAATGCTGGTTTGATTGCAGAGCTGTGGAATGTATTTCAGGAAGTGGGAGCCTACCAGTTTGGGTGTTTCAGTTGTCAGGTCTTCCTGCAGCTTCACAATAAACTTCTATGATGTCACGGCCATCTTTGCCATCACAAACCTTAGGTGTCAGGCACTGATCTCACCCTTATGTGGACTTAGATACACAGGAAGGAAAAAAATAGAAGAAATGACGATTGACCACAAGACCACAGATTTATGAGCTTTCCTGATTGAATTCTGAGATTTCATGAGCAGAGCAGGCTCATCTCCACACAAGACTCCTAAGAACTAAGGACCAAGCACTGTTGTAGACAACTGCAGAAACAGATGTGAATACAACTGCAAATGGCCTGCCTCCATGTACATTTCATGCTGAGGGAGAAAACCAGAAATCACAATGAAAACGTCAAACCATCAGAAGGATGGTGATCTGGGGAGAAAGCTTCACATTGGAGGATCAGAGGAAAAGACATATGATCTAACAGCACGGGCCATCATCCATGCAATTAATGCTTTTCCATGCTGGCTCCAATCTCAATCCAAGATCTCATCCTCCTGAGATGGAAACTGTAGGTGTGAGGCACCTGGGCTCTTTGATAAGAATATCTATTACCAATGTGTGCTAGGTTTCTTGGAATTTTCTTGTAAGGAAGGTTCAAAATTAAACGTATTATACTTCTTAAACTTTCTTTTCATTATCTTCTAATTATTTGAATATGAGTTGTCTTCTTGACTTCTTGGAAAAATCAAGATAATATTTTTCATTGTTAAAATCCTGGGGAGGGAAGGAAGATCACAGTTTCTTTGCCAAAATACTAGAATGCAATAGTCATTTTCACTGATCAGTTTTACCAAATAATGTGTCTTGTCCTTGATGGACTTTTCATCTTCCATAATATTAGATGAATGAAACTATAAATAGGGGGAAAGCAACCACAGAGTAGCAAGTTTATCACAATGACAAATATAAATTGTCCACTTTCGACCTAATGAAAACAGTTGCCTGAAGCATTAAAAACTTGAATAAATACTTGGAGATTCTTCCACTTTATACAAAGTTGTTTTTTTCTTAATTCCTATTTTTTTCTTTTTTTTTTTTCTTTTTGGTTGTTCGTTGGGCTTGAATTTTTACCCTGGGGGCAGTCCCAGAGCTATTCAGCTCAAGGAGAGCGCACTACCACTTGAGACACAGCACCACTTCTGGTTTCCTGGTGGTCATTTGGAGGTAAGTCTCACCAACTTTCCTGCTTAGACTGGCTTTTAAATGAATTGCTCAGATCTCAGCTTCCTGAGTACTAGTACTACAGACATGAGCCACCAGCACCCGGCCAAAATAGTATTTTCTTTTCAGTTTGGCTAGTTTGAATGATTACCAAGGAAAAAATATAGAACCTAAAATTTTTAGCTTGTGCTAAAATTTGCAATAGTTTTGCCGTAAAGAATAGTGAAATATTTAGAATTACATATTTTGAAAAATGCAGCTGGTTAGCTATTATTGATTTAAAATACTACAGCATATCTTTTTTGGTAGACACTGAAGTCAGTTCAGAACTTGTTGGTGAGCATTCTGCTCTGTGAGCCAAATCCTTCGGGACCTTTTTAATTTGTTCATCGATTAATTAATTTGAAACTTACAAAGCATCTTTTGGTAACAATAAGTAAAATAAGCCTAAACTCCCGCCTTTTGTGTAATGGAAGAAATCGTAATATCTAGAATGTATAAACTCAAAAAATTAAACACCCGTGGGGGAGAGACATGCAAAGCAAAAAAAAAAAAAATCTTCTGAATATGTTAGAAACAATCTCAAGAAAGAAGAACCGTTTGAATCTTTATCTTGGGGTTCATTTCACCTAATACCAACTTATCTGCTCTTTTCTGCTTCTTTCAAACATATATACTAGTTATTGCAAATAAGGGACCTATGTTTCTTTGCACCTGGCTAACTTCACTTAATATAATTATGACCCCTGTTTTCACTGTATTTGATGTTGGTATAATTTGTGAAGGGGAAGGGAAAAAGCAAATCATTTAAATAGAGATACAGGTGGACACATTGTTACAGTGAAATGCACAAGTCGTTATGTGAAAAACGAACTTTAGAACTTTGGCCTGGGGAAATTGGGAAGGTGGAGGGTGAAAGGTGGGAGATGAGAAGGGATGGGAAGGCGAAACATAAGAGGAAGCAATAATGCTTGATAAAAAATGTACTCAATAACTTGCCCATGTAATTGTAACCTCTCTGTACTGTATTTTCACAATAAATAAATATGAAATTCCCAAAGATCAAATAATCTTATTAATAAATAGGCAAGTGAATTGACTAGATAGGTCCAAAAAAGATATAGATGTCTAAGGAATACCCGAAAAATATTCTACATCTTTAGTAATCAAGGAAATGCAAATCAAATCTATGTTGAAGTTCCATCTCTACATAATCAGAATGTCTATTATCAAAGAAAACACAAATACCAGAAAGGAGTTGGGGAAAGGTACTCTACACAATGTTGGCAACTTAGAGAATCAGTGTAGCCACAACAGAAATCAGTGTGGAAGTTCCACCCAAGAAAACCTATATATACACTTGAAGAAACATAAGTCAGCCTTATGGTAGAGCTATCTGTACACACATTTTTTACACATTCCAAATAGTCATGTTCTACAATAAGCCACCACAGGTAGAAAAGTATGTAAAACTGTTATCTCCAATTAACAATAAAAATAAATCTGAGAGTAGAGCTGTAGATCAACTGGCAGAGTACCAGCCTTGATGGAAAAAATGCCAAGCAAGAGATGAAGGCCATAAGTTCAAGCCTCAGGACTGCCAAACACACACACACACACACACACACACACACACACACACACACACACACACACACACACACACACACACACACAAAACCAATGCTACCTATATTCTTTTAGCCAAACTTCTTATTCTCTTATGATTCATGCACCTATGACAGAGCTAAATACAATGAGAAAGAGATATTTATAATGATAAACTTTTCACCTAACATCTGTTTTCATGGTATTTGATGTTGTTATAATTTGTGGAGGGAAGGGAAAAAACACGTTGTTTAAAAAGTGATACAGGTAGACTCATTGCAACAATGAGATGTACAAATTGTTATGTCAAAAAACCAATTTTACAACTTTGGCAGGGGTGGGGATGAGAAGGGATGTGAAGGGGAAACAAAAGAGGAGGCAACAATGCTTGATAAGAAATGTACTCATGGGCTGGGAAGGTGGCTCAGTGGTTGAGCACTTGCCTTGCATGCATGAGGCCCTGGGTTCAATTCCTCAGCACCACCTAAGCAGGAAAAAAAAGCCAAAGTGGCACTGTGGCTCAAGTGGTAGAGTGCTAGCCTTGAGCTGAAGTGCAGAGGGACAGCACCCAGGCCCAGAGTTCAGGCCCCACGACCGGACCCCCCCACCAAAAAAAAAAAAAAAAAAGAAAAAGAAATGTACTCATTATCTTGCCCATGTAATTGTAACCCCTCTGTATGGTATTTTCAATAGAAAAAGAATGATTTACAAAATTCAAAAAAGAAAAGGTAAACTTTTACTGAAGAACCCAGGTATATTTCTTGTGTTGTTTTGTTTTTGTTGTCACTGGACTTGATCTCACAACCTGAGTGCTGTCCCTGAGGTTTTTACACTCAAGGTTGATTCTCCACAACTTGGAGCTACAGTTCCACTTCTGGTTTTGTGGTAGTTCACTGGAGATACAGAGTCTTAACAACTCAGTCTTCCACATGCTGATTTCTAACTGCAACTCTCAGATTTCAGCTTCCTGAATTGGTAAGATTACAGGCCTGGTCCGCCAACGCTGAGCCAGAACCTGAGTATTTTCACCACTGATCATTGAAAGAGTTCAATTCTTTTTCCTCCAGACTGCTTGCCACGCACATTTCTCTCTGGATGGCAATTGAGCAAATAGAGAGTTTCCAGTAGTTCACACCTACACATCCTAGCTACTGAAAAGTCTGAGATCTGAGGATAGTGGTTTAAAGCCAGCCCAGACAGCAAAATCTGGGAGACTTTTAGTGCCACTTATCCACAAAAACATCTGTATGTTGAACTATGGCTCAAAAAGTAGAGCTCTACCTTGATCAAATACCCCTGGGATAGACCTCAGGCCCTGAGTTCAAACCCCAAGACAAGCGCACAGGCATATGCATGCGAATGTGTGCTCGCTCGTGCGCAAACACACACACACACACACACACACACACACACACACACACACACACACACACACACACAATTTTATAACAGAGTTCTCAAACCTAGCAAGGTGCCATCCTAATCCCTTAATGTCCTGCTATGCTATGGAATTAGAAAAGCCTAACCTCTGGCTTGGGCTGCAAGCCCTGCTGGTAAACAGCATCTGGAGGGATGAAGTAGCTCTGAGCCTAGACTGACTCACGCAGACCAGAAGCAGGAGTGAGGTCGTACAGGCAAGTTGCCCCTACTCACCCAGAGTGGAAAGGGGAGTGAGGTGACATGGACACATGGCCCCGCTCACCCAGACCAGAAGTAGGAGTAAGGTAACACAAACATGAGGTCCCCACTCACTCAAACTAGAAGGAGGAGTGAGGTGACAAAGGCATGCGGCCCCCACTTACTCCATTTACTCCCTCTTCTCCAGGAGGGGAAGCAGGAGTGAGGTGACACAGACACACAACAACTACTTAGCCAGACCAGAAGCAGCAGTGTGGTGGTGCAAGAATGTAGCCCCCACTCACCCTGACCAGAATCAGGAGTGAGGTGGTACAGGCACATGGTCCTTACCCACCCAGACTGGAAGCAGGAGTGAGGTGACACAGGTATGGGCCGAACTTTCAGTCAGGAAACAGAAGTGAGGTGATGGTCTCATGCCACACCAAACGAGCCTTGAGAACCATGGAAGCCCCCTGAGGAGGAAGGCACAGTTCAGAGACCATCCAGCCTTCTCTCCTGCCTTTTGTGAAGGCCTGCTTGGTTCCATGGTGCACTCAGAAGGTCATAGGGCTCGAGCCATGGATGCCGCTGTCCTTTTCCCACTGGTATTGCACCTGCTGCAGCTACAGTAGCAAACTCAAGAAGTTCTAATTCACAGAATGTATACTATGAACCATTAATGTCTCCAGGTACCATGTGCCACTTGCTAGTCACTTAATAAAAGAGTTGCCAATGTCTTCAGTGTTCACTGACTTGTAAAAATGCTGGGTTGGGAATCTTAATATTACTGATTGTCTTTTAATTCCTAGGAATGATGATTTTTTAAAATGCCCATTCTGTGTTCTATATCTACTAAAAGACTTGTGCAAAGATCAAATTACTTACAGCCTGGTTGTTAAGAGTATAGACTCAGGGACTGGGAAGGTGGATCAGTGGTAGAGTGCTTGCCTTGCATGCCTGAGGACCTCGGTTCCATTCCTCAGCACCACATAAGCAAAAAGAAAAAGCCAGAACTGGCACTGTGGCTCAAGTGGTAGAGTGCTAGCCTTGAACTGAAGAGCTAAGGGACAGTGCCCAGGCCCAGAGTTCAGGCTCCACGACCGGACCAAAAAAAAATAAAAAGTAAAAGATATAGACTCAGATTCAAATAAATTCAAATTCAATTTTGTCTACTTACTGGCTTTTGGTTAAAGAGGAAGGCACTATAACACTGAGCTTTATTCACTTTTGTACATACGTGAATTGAGCCAGGGACAGGTAGCTCATGCTTATAATCTTACTCAGGAAACTGAGAGGGAAGGATTGTGTTTCAAAGCCAGCCCCGGCAGAACAGGCCCTATGAAATTTTTAGTTCCAATTAATCCCTCAAAAACCAGAAGTGGGATGAGAAGGTGGCTCAAGCATGCTTGCCTTGCATGCATGAGGCCCTAGGTTCGAATTCTCAGCACCACATAAGCAGAAAAATCCAGAAGTGGCACTATGGCTCAAATGTTAGAGTGCTAGTCCTAACCTGAAGAGATGAGACACAGCACCCATTCCCAGTGTTCAGGCCCCATGAACAACAACAACAAACTCCATGACCAACTAAACAAAAACAAAATCAGAAGTGAAGCTGTGGTTCAAGTGGTAGAGTGCTAGAAAGTGGATCAGGAACAGGCCCTGAGTTCAAGTCCCACAATGTACCAGAAAAAAACAAATAAAGAAAGACAGAACGAAAGACAGAAAGAAAGAAAGAAGGAAAGAAAGAAGGAAAGAAAGAAAGAAATGCAATTGGATACTGGTATTTCCCATCTCCTAGGGTTTATGAATATTCAATAAACAAAATTTATTGAGCATTTCCTATTGAAAAGAGGGATTTTGTCTAACCATTAACTGATTTATGATGCTGCAGAGCATGCAATGGATACCTTCTACTTCAGTGGAAAGTTGAATGTAAATTTTGTGAATCCTATTTGAATAGCTGGTGAGAAGCCAAATTGATGAGCCACAGACTCTTCTGAAAAATGGTTTCCTAAGGAAGATTCAGTTTCCCACATGTCAGTTTGCCTTTCTGCTTCTAGTCAGAAAATCTCTAAGGCTCAGGAAAGGATTCAAGCTCTCTGTTAAACCATGCTGTAGCCATTTTTATTTTTATTAAATGAATAAGTACTCTAGACATAGGTGGATCCTGCCTATTATCCTCCCTGCATAGGAAGCTGAGATTTTGAGGATCATGATTTCATACCAGCCCAGGCAAAAAAGTCCATGAGACTTGTCTCAATTAAGCAGTGATAAACCCAGAAGAAGAGGTGTGGCTTAATAATTAAAGTATCATTCCTAAGGAAAAAGCTCTGTTTAAGTTGCCCTAATGCTTCAGGTCATAGGTTGGGACATTGCCACCTACAATACTGCTGGGCCCTGCCTTCCCTTGGTGTGATGGCCTACAGCCTGGCTTTCACTCCTGTGCATATAGTCTGTTTGGCCATCGACATTAGGGGTGGCATGATCCATTTATGGAATATACTGCCCATAAAAACTAACTATGATGTAAACAAAGTTTGACAAGTTGTTAAGTCCAAAGGTACAGTGGTAAGGATGATTACTATTTAGCTTTTTTATTGGGGGGGTCCTGTCGTGGGGCCTGAACTCTGGGCCTGGGCACTGTCCCTCAGCTCTTCAGCTCAAGGCTAGCACACTATCACTTGAGCCACAGTGCCACTTCTGGCTTTTTTCTTTTGGCTTATGTGGTGCTGAGTAATTGAACCCAGGGCCTCATGCATGCAAGGCAGGCGCTCTACCACTGAGCCACCTTCCTAGCCCTAGCTTTTTTCTTTAAATAGTTAATTGCTTTTTGAAGTTTATTTGCTTATTTAATCTAGGAAATCAAAAGTTAATATTTGGGTTTTTGGTGAAATTTGAAACTAGGCAATTAAAAACACTCATTGTCCTCAAATTGAACATTTAAAATTATTAAAACTTTGTTCATTTGTTTTAGTTGTCAGAAATTTGAGCCACGCATGGGAGCTCATACTTGTAATGCTAGCTGCTGGGTCTTGACTGATACAGAGAGGATTATGATTTGAGGATAGCCCAGGGAAACATTCACAATATTGGATCTAAATCAATAACTGAACCCAATGCATTGTGCTTTATATTTCATCTACTCAGAAAAGGTAAAAAGAAGGATTGTGAACCATGCTAGCATGGTCATAAACAGAAAACCCTGCCATAAAAATGGATAAAGCAGGGCTGGGAAGGTGGCTCAGTGGTAGAGCGCTTGCCTTACATGCATGAGGCCCTGTGTTCAATTCCTCAGCACCAAATAAGCAGAATAAAAAAAAGCCGGAAGTGGAACTGTGGCTCAAGTGGTAGAGTGCTAGCCTTGAGCTGAAGAGCTGAGGGACAGTGGCCAGGCCCAGAGTTCAGCCCCCCCTCCCAAAAAAATAAGGCTAAAGCAGAGCTGGGCTCCGGTGGCTCATGCCAGGAAGCTACTCAGAAAGTTGAGATCTGAAGATCACAGTTCAAACCCAGTCTAGGCAGGAAAGTCTGTGAGACTCTTATCTCCATTAAACCACCAGAAAATCAGAAGTGGCACTGTGGCTCAAACAATAGAGCACTTGCCTTGAGCTTAAGAGTGCAAGGACTGTCTCCAGGCCCAGAATTCAAGACACATGACCAACAAAAACAAAAGTGACTAAAGCAAAAAGAGCAGGTATGTGGCTCACCTTTTCAGGACCTACCTTAAGTGCATGAAGCCCTTAATTTAACTGCTAGTATAGAATGGAGGAAAGGATATGAAGAAAAGAAGTAAGGGAGGAATTATGATATAATCAAATACTGGAATGATAAGTATTAAATAAAGAGATTACAGGTATTTTATATTAAAAGATACTGATTGTTTACTAAAAGGAAATTATAAAATGTGGAATTAAGGCTGAAATACAGATACAACTTTTGTTTTTCTGTAAAATGATACTTATGTGTCCCTTTAGTTTAAAAGTAGTAAATGAGTTTAAAACAATATGAGTGGTTAGAAATGAATCATTATTTCTTATCAATTTTTCTGCTATATTCACCACTTACAAAATCCAAACAATGTTGATCATTTTAATTATTAATTCATTAATTTAATCTTTCATCTTTAGTGTATAGTCTATTGTGCACATCATTTAAATGTTTGAACTCTTTTCGTTTGTTTGTTTTTTGTCCATCATGGATCTTGAACTCTGGCCTGAGCACTGTCCCTTCGCTCTTCACCTCAAGGCTAGCACTCTACCACTTGAGCCACAGAGCCACTTCTGGCTTTTTCTGCTTATGTGGTACTGAGGAATTGAACCCAAAGATTCAACATGCAAGGCAAGCACTCTAGTACTGAGACAACTTCCCAGCCCTGATCTCTATTTTTCCTTCAGACATGGGACTTGACCACAGGGCATGGGTACTGTCCCAGAACTCCTTTGCTCAATGCTAGTACTCTACCATTCCAGTTGAAACCACAGTGCCATTTCTTGTTTTTAATGGTTAATTGTAAATAGCAGTCTCATGGGAACTTTTCGGCCCAGGCTGTCTTTAAAACACCAAATTCATTTCTCAGCCTCCTGAAATGGTAGGATTACAGGTATAAGCCACCTGAACCCAGCTCCTCATTTTTTTTAATGTTATATGTTTAGTTCCCCCTCAAATACATACAAAGTGAGATGCAAATTAACTTTAAATGAACCACCAATTGAGGATGTTGAGATTACAAGTGATTGCAATTTTTTTTACATTCTTTTATATGTGGGCCTTGAACTCAGGGCCTGGGGGCAGTCCCTGTTCTTTTGTGCTCAAGGCTATCACTCTACCAGTTTGAACCAGTGCTGCTACTAGTTTCTTGCTAACCAGTTTATGAGATAATAGTCTCACAGACTTTCTTACGCAGGTTGTCTTTAAAGCTCAAATATCAGATCTCAGCCTCCTGTGGTGCTATGATTACAGGCATGAGCCACTGGCACCAGATTTTTAAAAAAGGGACAACAATTCATATGCCAGAAGCTTTGACTTATGCCTATAATACTACCTACTTTAGAGGCTGAGATCTGAAGATGATGATTTGAATCTAGTGGTGCAAAAATGTCTCTGTGAATCTTTTATCTCCCATAAACTGTTCAAGAAAATCCAGAAGTGAAGCTTTGGCTCAAGTGGTAGAGTGTACACTTGAGCAAAAAAGAAGCTCAAGGATAGTACCTAGATCCTGCAATCAAACTCCATTCTTACACACACGCACACACAAACACACACACACACACACACAAACATACACACACACACACACACACACACACACACACACACACACACACACACAAACCCAAAAGCAAATAGAAAATATGAAGAAATCAATGAAAAATTTTAATATTGTAAGGACTTTTGGGTTTAGAGGTATGACTTAGTTGGTAGGACAATAGCTATTGATTGAAACTATCAGGTACCAAGGACATAAAAATGGAATTATCTGCTCTGTATTTTCCTATTCTAATATGTTCTTATTAGGGAACTCTCTTCTTTTTAAAAAAATTGTTTTAGCGGTGATATAGAGCAGGGTTACCTTTCTGTATGTCAGGTAACTAGTACATTTCCTTCCTTTTATGTAATCTCATCTGTTCCCCCATTCTCTTCCATACCCTCTCTCCCATCTTGACCCTTGACTTGCATGGTTCACTTTCATCAATGTCCAGTACAGACAGAGGGCTCTGCTGCTGCAATATTCTGTGTCCTTCCCCCATCTTCCCTGTATATTATGTGAAGAATACAGACTCATCAGAAAATGAAAAGACAAATTAAGAAAAGTCCCTTTGTTTTCTTATTGGAACTCATATATATATACAGAGAGAGAGAGAGAGAGAGAGAGAGAGAGAGAGAGAGAGAGAGAGAGAGAGAGAGAGAGAGAGAGAGAGAGAGAGAGAGAGAGAGAGAGAGAGAGTATTATATAGAAAAGGTGCTTGAGTATTACAACTTGGTGATTTTCGCCAAAGGCTTCCTCTTCTGTTTTTACTATATATGATGCCTAGAGTCCTGTACAGTATGTCATATCCCATTGTGTTTTAAACCTTTCTTTTACATATCAGGGGAAAATGTACCATTTGTCAATTTGATGTTGGTTAACTTTCTTAATATGATTTATTCTAGTGTCCTCCATTTCCCTGCAAATTTCATTATTTTATCCTTTCTAATGGCTCTGTAAAATTTCATTGTATATAGAGAGCATAATTATTGGTTCCATTCATTTATTGTGGGGCATCTGGGTTGTGTACATTTCTTGTCACTGTGAATTGAGCAGCAAGGAACATGGTTGTGCAAATGTCCTTGCCATTTTCTAGTTTCTCCACTTCCCCACCATCATTTGCTGTCTGAATTCAAGATATTTGGATAAGATGGTATCTCAGGATTACTTTGATATTTATTTTCTTTATGGCCTGGGATGATGAACCTTTCCTGAGATGTTTCTTTGCCATTCTTACCTCTTCTTCTGAGAAGTCTCTCCTTAGCTCCTCTGCCAATTTGGTGATTGGTTTATAAGTTTTGGGTGGTGTAGTTTCCTGAGATCCATGTATACATTGAAAATTAGCCCTTTGTCTAATGTATTGCAGGTAAATATCTTTTCCCAATTTGTTGGCTGTCTTTTTAGTTTAGTGGCTATGTCCCTAGCCCGTGTAGGTTTTTTCATGTGATGTAGTCCCATTTGTTGGGTCTCTCTCCTACCTGTTGTCCCCCTGGAATTCTATTCAGGAAGTTCCTGCCAGTACCTATAAGTTCTTTTTTTTTTTTTTTTTTTTGGATCCGGTCATGGGCCTGAACTCTGGGCCTGGGCACTGTCCCTCAGCTCTTCAGCTCAAGGCTAGCGCTCTACCACTTGAGCCACAGCAACATTTCCGCATTTTTTTCTTTTTGCTTATGTGGTGCTGAGGAATCGAACCCAGGGCCTCTGGCATGCAAGGCAAGCCCTCTACCACTGAGCCAACTTCCCAGCCCCAAGTTCTTTTTTTTTTTTAATGATTACTTTAATGGTAAAAAATTTTATTTACTTTTATAAATACATCACAAGACAAAACTTTTCAAAAATACTTTCCCCCCCAAAAAAATTTTAAAAATAAAGGAAAGCTCGTAATAGGTAGGCAGACTGTCTTGAGTCCTCTTTTTGTTCTTAAGGAGAGCTCTCTGCAGTGTAGGACAGGACAATTGCCTCACACCCAATACTGCCATGGGTTTGGCCTTGGGGAGAGAAAAGGCCAGCCTGGACTGAGTGTACTCTCCTGGTCACGGCCATACTTACACGTTCTAGTATCTATAACACTATCTTTGATTATCTAGTATGGATCCTATTATAGTTGGGCTATGCTGTATACAATGTTAACCATTGAGAACATATATCTCTCTCTGCATATATGTCTGAATTATAAAGTATAAGTTGGACTCCAAGTTCAACAAACACAAGTTATTCTCTATGTGTTCCCAGTGTCCCTATGAGGATCTCTCAACAGCTGTTCATTTTTCCTGTTTAGATAACATTAAACACCATAGTTTTGCTAGGTCAAGAATAAAGATGAGGGGTGAAAATAAACTTTTGCCTTTAAATAGCTTATGATCCTCAACCCTAAAAGAGGAGTGAAATTAGAAAACATTTTGTTGTTGTTGTTGTCTCCAGAGCGATTACTCCATTACTGGTGAGGCCTGTGAGGTGTGGGGTACACTCCCAGCCTCCCCCATGCCTCAGGCAGGCGCGGCAGGTGGAGGCGCACACTGGGCCACCCCGTTCGCATCACAGGGCTCACAACGCAGGAAGGGGCCCACGTCACAGGCGGCCCGCGGAGCAGGGCCAGGGGGTGAGCAGAGCTGCCCCTAGCACGGGTGTGCCTGATGCATGGCAACCGTAGCAGGGGCCAACTGGAGTAAGTGGTTACAGGGTCGAGGCACACAGTGCAAAATTGCGGGAAATGGAGCGCAACTACCAGTGCTCGGCATGCAGCTGCCCAGCTCGCACCTCAGCACCTATAAATTCTAATGTCATCCTTATTCTGTCTTATAGTAGTTTGGCTGATTTTAATGTAGGTAATCCATTTTGAGTTGATGTTAGTGCAAGCAGAGATCCACTTCTAGTTTTCTGCCTATAAATGTCCAGTTTTCCCAACATCAATACTTGAAAAGGCTATGTGTGTGTGTGTGTGTGTGTGTGTGTGTGTGTGTGTGTGTGTGTGTGTGTGGTGTGGGGGGGGGTCGTGGGGCTTGAACTCTGGGACTCGGAGCTACCCTTCAGCATTTCATCTCCAGGCTAGTACTTGAACCACAGTTCCACTTCCCATTTTCTTGTGGTTTATTGGAGCTAAGAGTCTCATGGACTTCCCTGGCCCTGCTGGCTTTCAACAACCATCCTCAGATCTCAGCCTTCTGAGTAGCTAGGATTAATGGCATGAGCCACAGGCACCCGGCAAGGCTATGTTTTTTCCACACTACATCTTTCGCTCTTTTGTCGAATATCAGATGATTGTAAGTATGTGGTTTTATTTATGTGGTCTTTTCATCTTTTTAAATACTTTTTTATTGTAAAAATAATGTGCAAAGCGGTTACAGTTACATAAGGTAGGTAATGAGTTCATTTCCTCTCAAGCATTGTTACCTCCTCCTTTGTATTCCCCCTACCATCCCTACCCTTCCACCTCCACAACTACTCCTTTCCATCCACCCTCCCCACTCCCTGCCTAAATTGTAAAGTTCGTTTTTGAACATAGTGTCTTGATCTCATTGTTAGAATTGGTCTATCCCTAGTTAAGCATTTGGATTTTTCCCTTCACCTCCCAATGCTAGAGAAATGTATATACAACATCAAAGAAACAAACGAAAAAAACATAACTTAGGTTTCAAGATTGGGTGGAAGAATGATTACTGTTGACTTAATTTGATAAGTGTTCTTTAGTTTTTAATGGTAAGGCTTATTAACTCAAAGGGGGAGCAAAAACATTCAGAATAGTAGAATGTGGCTACTACTCATTTGATGTGTGTGGATAGATTATGATTAATAAAAATATATCTATTAACTCCCAGTGGTAGACTGCTATGCTAACTGGGAGGAGACTTTGGTAATGCCAGGGGTTTGAATACTGGTAATGAAGCAGAATATAAGGGGAGATCATTTGCTAAGGATGTAACTTCCTAGGCTCGTAACAAATACATTGTAGTAGAATGCTAAGTGATGATCAACTGAGCACCAAATTTTATTTGTTGACTTCTTTGTTTTGTGAAGTCCAGGGGTTTGAACCTAGAACCTGGGTGCTGTCCCTTAATTTTTTCTCAAGGCTAGTGTTCTACCAGTTGAACCACAGCTTCATGTCCATAATTTTAGTGGATAATTGGAGATCAGTCTTTCCAATTTCCGCTTTGGGCTTGCTTCAAACCTGATCTTCAGGTATCAGCCTCCTGAGTAGCTCGCATTCCAGTTGTGAGCCACCAGAGCCTGGCTAGAATCACATGTTAAAAGTATTCACTAGGTGAATCAGACGTGTCTAGCTACTATTTGAGAACTTTGGTTCCAGTGGGTCATGTCAGATTTAGAATAACATCAGAATTTTTCTTCTTGTAACCTGCAGCATCCAATATCTATATCATTTATTCCAATCTTCATGTCTGATCTTTTTTTTCTTCATTGTACCTTTTTTTCTTACCTCACAAGCAAGCACATCAGTGATGTTTTCCTTTTCTGAAGCAAGTTACGTCCTTTCCCATCACTGAGGAATGTACTTGCTGTTCTTACTGCCTGGAGTACCTGCTTCTAGTTAATTGCATGGATGATGGCTCTCAGGTTAATTGTCTCCTCCTCAGGGATATCTCCTCACATACCTGCTGTGAGGTTGTTGCCACAAAACTACCAATGTCATGTCCCTGATATATAGAAATTATCATTATGATTTCTGGTTTTCTTTTCAGCATGAAATTGATGAGGTGAGAGCCATATTCACTTGTTTCTCCAACACCTATAATAGTGCCTGGACCTTAATGCTCAGGAGCCTTGCATGGGGATCAGCCTTTTCCAGCTCAATTTAGCCTAGCTTCTGGTCAGGACAGCTCTTGAAACTGATGTCTGGTGGTTAGCAGTCATTCCCTCTTGTTCTTTGTGCCTTTCTGTGTTGGTGAGTCCACCTCAGAGCAAGATCAGTGCCTGACACTTATTTGCTGCTATGGAAAGATTGGTATGACATCATACAAGTTATGGGAATTGTTTTGTGAAGCTGTGTGAGGAGACACATCCCCATACAAGTTCTCCAAGACAAGTGTTTCCCATGCCCAGGAGTGCATTCCACAATTCAGCATCCAAACTATCACCTACTCCCTGATGCACTCAGTGTATATTCCCATTTCCATTAAAAAAAGAAAAATTCAAGATATGCCTTTGATGATTTGTCATTGAATTACTGAAACAAAGTATATAATTTGGGGGCTGGGAAGGTGGCTCAGTGGTAGAGTGCTTGCCTTGCATGCATGAGGCCTTGGGTTCGATTCCTCAGCATCTCATAAGTAAAAAGAAAATAAGCCTGAAGTGGCACTGTGGCTCAAGTGGTAGAGTGCTAGCCTTGAGCTGAAGAGCTGAGGGATAGCGTCCAGGCCCAGAGTTCAAGCTGACAACCGGACCCCCCCCAAAAAAAAGTATATAATTTTATGTATTTATAAGTCTTTGTCCATCTCTCTTGAGCCCTGGGCATATTTCTATGTGTATGCAGCTTGGAAAGGGAAATAAGGTTTAATTCAGGATAGTCAAAAACATTTTGGGAGGGAATACCAACATTCCATATAATGTTCTACAGATGGCCATCTTGGCAAAGGAACTAAGTAGACTGTTATAGCATAAGAGACTTGTCCTGATTTCTACTGACTTTCCTCTGGGGTCACAGAGAGTGATCCTACTGCATATGTGTCCCTTGGCTACACCCGAGGGACCAGGTCTCCTCTGAAAATCTAATGGCATGGGGGTAAAAGAAATTAAAACACAGAACCCAGCTTCCCACATTACTAGGATTACAGGCCTAAGTCTCATATACTAACTCATAACTGCCTTTTTATACATCGTTTAGCCTTTTTCATTATATTCAACTCATAGACAGATATACAAATATATGTTAATATTTATTGATCTATTTATAATCAGTGTTATATCTAGAAACACAAAAATATATATTCAAATAATTATAATCAAAGTTATATTACCACTTTCCCCAATAATGTTTTACAGTAATATTATGTGAAAAAATGCTTACTATTGAAAATGTTAAAAGCCCTTGTAGTATGAAAAATCATATTCGATCTTATACATCATATAATATACTATATAAAATGTAATGAATATAGCATGTATTTCCATATATCTGATTTAATTACTTCCTGATGTTGTGTTTGTCCATCTATGTAAGCCTTCTTTCTTCTATTGATGATGGCTTATACTTTCCAGTGTCGATATTTCCTATGTATTTTGTCAAATATATTCAGCCCTAAGTAGATTTTTTATATTAACGGAGCCAAATTTTTCTTCAATATTTCCCAAAGCACAATGAATATGTATACAGGCTTGAACTCATTGTTGGAAGAAAGTCCCACATACCACTATAAGTATTGTAGCATTTGTCCCAATTGACAGAACAGCTTTCTAGGTCATCTGATCTGGTATGTCCTAAAGCTTTTGTAACCACCTTATCACCCCATGCAGGCATGGCCTGGCTTCCTTGAAACTCCCTGTGCACTTAACCGTTCCCTTTATATCTAGTAGTCTCTCTTGTTCAGCCCGCTGTCACTTTGTGTTTGCCCACACACAGAACACATGTGCATGGTGCTTTACATTGTAGGTGAAAAAAAAACACATTTAAGACTCATGAATTGTATAACATAACATAGACATTGACATTTTAATAACGTTAGAAAAATAATAGAGACGTGGAGAGAGTGGGCATCCTTGTCTTGTTCCTGAGTTAAGAGGAAATGGCTTTAGTTTTTCACCATTGAGTATAATGCTGGCTGTAGGTTTGTCATATACAGCCTTTATTGTATTGAGGAATGTTCCATGGATTCCTAATTTTTCCAAAACCTTCATCATGAAGGGGTGTTGGATCTTGTTGAATGCTTTTTCTGCATCTATTGAGATAACCATGTGGTTCTTATTCTTGCTCCTGTTGATGTGATCAATAATATTAATTGATTTGCGTATATTGAACCAGCTTTGCATCCCTGAAATGAATCCTGTTTGATCATGTGGTATGATTTTTTGGATGAATTGTTGAAGTCGATTGGCCAAAATTTTGTTGAGAAGTTTTGCATCAATGTTCATCAAAGAAATGGGTCTATAGTTCTCTTTCTTTGAGGAGTCCCTGCCTGGTTTTGGGATGAGGGTTATGACTGCTTCATAGAATGTGTTCGGTAGTGAGCTTTCTCGTTCAATTTCATTGAAGAGTTGGAAGAGTATTGGTGTGAGCTCTGCTTTGAAGGCCTTGTAAAATTCCGCTGTAAAACCATCTGGTCCTGGACTTTTCTTAGCTGGGAGGTCTCTTATTGCTGTTTCTATTTCAATGCTTGATATGGGCCTGTTAAGCTGGTTTAACTCATCTTGGTTTAGTTTTGGCATGTCAATATTTGCTAGGAAAAGGTCCATTTCTGTCAAGTTCTCAAACTTATTAGCATAAAGTTTTGAGAAATATTCCCTTATAATTTTCTGAATGACATAGCTAGCAAGATCAATAGAAAGCCCACCGATTGGGAGAAGATCTTTACTAGCCATACAACGGACAAGGGTCTCATATCTAAAATATACTTGGAACTCAAAAAATTAAACCACCCAACAACAAATCCTCAAAGAAACAACTGCCCAATAAATAAGTGGGCGAAAGACTTAAAGAGAAGCTTCTCTGAAGAAGAAAGAAGGATGGCCAATAGACACATGAAGAAATGTTCAACATCCCTAGCCATAAAAGAAATGCAAATCAAAACAACTTAGGTCCCATGGTTTCCCTTATTTGCAATATCTAGTATAGGTATGAGTCAAGCGGAAAAGGTCAGATAATGTGATGTTAGGAAAATGAACCCTTAAATATGTATTTTAATGTTTTCGTTTCTTTCATGCATGTGTTTCTAACGCATTTATAAGATTATTTCTTTGTTGCTTTGTATGTCCCTCCCCCACAGTGCAACCCCCGCTTTCACTATATTTGATGTCAGTATAACATGTGGAGGAGATGGGGACAAACAAGTCGTTTAAGGATTCAGATGTACCTGTTGCAACAATGAGAAGTACAAAATGTCATGTCAAAACCAGCTTTACAATGTCGGTGTGGGGGGGGAGGAGGGTATGATTGTGTGGGGGGTAGGGAGGAGGCTGGGAAGGGAGGTGAAGGGTAAACAAAGGAGTAGGCTGCAATGCTTGGTAAGTAATGTATGCATTATCCTGCCCATGTAATTGTAACCCCTCTGTACAGTATGTTCTCAAATAAAATAAAATTAAATTAAAAAAAATAAGTAGAATGATCATTTTACAACAATCAGGACCAAAAAGAAATATAAAGATTTTCTAAAGAAGAGGGGAAGCAATCTCTAAATCTGGATTGTCTTCTAAGTTGCCTTCAGACACATATTCTGCCTCAGACTCCTCAAAGGGATCTACTTCCTCATTAAAGGCAGTATTTTCTTCCTGAGTCTAGGGAGGGACAGATTCTTATTTCTCAATTGGAAATTGGATCTCCAGCAGCAGGACAGATTGGTCTGGATAATCTGTGAGGACAGATTCCCTTTCCTCAACTGAATCTAGACTTTGAACCTAACATTGTTTTTCCTGAACTTAGACTGGGGTCATTTTCCATTAGCATATATTTACCCTGCACTCCAAAACCAATACTTTTTTACTGGTTTGGATGTGATCTAGGTGAATTGTGAACATCAATGGAAGACATGCTGGATCATCTTCCTTGGTGGTATGTGCATGTACACCTACATCACATGTGGCGTTCAGAACCAGTGGGATGTCCACAGGACTCAAAACCTACTTGAGCCTTTCTACACTTTGAAAAAGCCTCTATGTTCACATGCTTTCTAGAGTCCAGTTTTGGCTCCCAATCTCCATCAGTCACCATAGGCGACATCACAGATGGGTTTTTTATCTGTAGTTCAGCAGGAAGTTCTCTACATTGACAGAAACATAAGAATGGAAATAGGTACAGGAATCTTAGAGTAGACTCTAGAAGTTAAAGTGTGACTAAACTTCTATGAGGATTTAATAGGAGAAGCTGTAGAACTTGAGTTTGGACTGAACACTGATGAGAAGGTAGGGTGTTTCTAATGAGTGGTTATGTCCAAGTTCTTTTAAAACGGGAACAGACATTACTAGGCATAGAACATCCATAAAAGGACATTTTGCCAAGCTGTGTAGTACAAAGGGCTCTTGGACAAGCAGGCCCATCCCTTGAGACCTAGGTTCCATCCCTACTCACAAGCTCTAAGGCATCTAAACAAGTACTACTTACTCTTTTTCTTGGTCTCATGGGTCATGCTTTGCTCCAGCTGGTCCAGAAGGATATGTAAGCAGGACAGCAATTCTGAAGAGGGCATGTTGAGCTTGTCATACTTTGTAAGTTTTTTTAGGATGTCAAGTTTCTTGTGCTCAAAAATCATCATGGTAGAAGTCCATCCAAATAGTTAAGACGGAACAATCGATGCTGTTGGCAAATTGTTGACAAGGAAAATGAGAGTCTGCCCTCTCCATCCTGAGCTTTCTACCATAGACCCTTTCTGGCAAGACTAGAATGTTGGGAAGTGGGAAGAGACTCCTGGAAGCAGGATGCTGCTCACAACCCACTTCTAGAAATTTCTAATACAATCCTCCAAAATTCTCCCTGTGATGGACAGAGAAAGTTGTTTCCCCACTGTATCTGACTTGCTACACACAACCCTCCCTGTCATTGAGGGATTGTGATCCATGCGGGCCTGGTCATAAACAGAAAACCCTGTCATAAAAATGGCTCAAGCAGAGCTGAGCTCAGGTGGCTCATGCCTGTAATCTTAGCTACTCAGGAGGCTGAGATCTGAAGATCCCAGTTCAAAGCCAATCTAGGCAGGAAATTGTGTGAGACTCCTATCTCAATAAACCACTAGAAAACCAGAAGTGGCACTGTGGCTCAAACAGTAGAACACTCGTCTTGATTTGAAGAATGCAGGGACAGTGTCCAGGCGCAGAGTTCAAGTCACATGACCAACAAAAACAAAAGTGACTAAAGCGAAAAGAGCAGGTGTATAGCTCACTTTGTAGAGCACCTACCTAAAATACATGAAGCCCTGAGTTTAATTGCTAGTATTGAAAGGAGGAAAGGATATGAAGGAATGGAATGAAGAAAAGAAGGAAGGGAGGAATTTTGATTTAACCAAATACTGGAAAGATGTGAAGTATTAATTAAAGTTATTACAGGTATTTTATATGAAAAGATACTGATTGTTTACTAAAAGGCAAATTATAAAATGTGGAATTCAGGCTAAAATACATGTACAAATTTGTTTTTCCGTAAATTGATATTTACATACTTCTTTTGTTTAAAAGTAGTAAATGAGTTTAAAAAATCGAAGAGTTGTTAGAAATGAATCATTATGTCTTATCACTTTTTCTGCTACATTCACCACCTAAAAATTGAAACAATGTTGATAATTTCAATTATTAATTTATTAATTTAATCTTTCATCTTTCGTGTATATTCTATTGTACACATCATTTAATTATTTGAACTCTTTTTTTGTTTGTCTTTTGTCAATCATGGGTCCTGAACTCTGGGCCTGGGCACTGTCCCTTAGCTCTTCACCTCAAGGATATCACTATACCACTCGGACCAAAGTGCCACTTCTGGACTTTCTGCTTATGTGGTACTGAGAAATGGAACCCAAAGGCTCATACATGCAAGGAAAGCACTCTACCACTTAGCCACCTTCCCAGCCCTGAACTCTGTATTTTTTCCTTTAGACATGGGGCTTGAATACTGGGCATGGGTGCTGTCCCAGAGCTTCTTTGCTCAAAGTTAGCACTCTACCATACAAGTTTAAACCATAGTGCCATTTCTTGTTTTTTAATGGTTAATTGAAAATAGCAGTCTCATGGTAACTTTTCTGCCCAGGGCTGGCTTTGAAACACCATCCTCATTTCTCAGCCTCCTGAGAAGGTAGGATTACAGGCGTGAGCCACCTGTACACTTGTGCTCATTTGTTTTTCTTTTAACTGTATTAAAAGTTTAGTTCCCCCACCTAAATACGTGCACACTGAGATGCAATTTGGCTTTAAATAAACCACTAGTTGAGGATGCTGAGATTACAAATGATGGCAAATTGTTTTTAACTTTTTGTAATATGTGAAGCTTGAACTGAGCGCCTGGTTGAAATCTCTGTTCTCTTGTGCTCAAGGCTATCACTCTACTAGTTTGGCCCACAGTGCCTCTTTTAGTTTCTTGGTAACCAGTTAATAAGATAATAGACCTTCACAGACCTTCTTACCAAGGCTGTTACTAATCCTCGATTATCAGATCTCAGCCACCTGAGTTGTTATGATTACCGGCATGAGCCACTGGCACCAGTTTTTTAAAAGGCAACAACAGATTACTTTAGGGGAGGTTGCAGGAGGAAAGAGCTAGAGGCTAAACAAGCTCTCACATAGAAAATAGTTGTAGTGTTCCAGTGAAGAGTCCTAGGCCAGAGAATTACTAAGTGTGCCATCACAGTACAGAGAGTTTGGCCAGAGAGGGAAAATACAGGCAAGGAGACATATCTGAGCACTTGCCATTAGCTGCAGCTGCAGTGGCGGCAGCAATGACAGCAGCCTAGCCACCAAACGAACAACACAGAGTCTGGGACAATGGTGCCAGAAACAGCAGGTGACAGGATTCTTCTTAAAACCAGAAAGGGCTGACAAGTAGCAGGTATCTTCTTCCTGCAGATCACAGACCTGAGACAACCCAGGCACCAAGACTCCAGGGTGAGTTGAATCCTGACATACTCACCTGCACTCACCCCCGGAGGTCTCCATATTTGATATTGAAAAGGCCCAGCTGAGGAGCTAGCTCCAACTCAGGGCTTGGAAAAAAAACAAACGAGTCATTTAGGAGGTCACAGGTACCTGACCTGACCTGCCAGGCTCAGCTCCTCCCTGGGAAAAGTCACCCAGCCCAAGCAGACAAAGCTCTGCCATGAGGGGAGTGACATTCTTCACTGGGTAACAGAGCCAGAGGCTGCCCCTCCCTACAGCAGCCTAGACAATCAAGTAAAATTCAGTAAACATAAACCCTGAGAATGGCTCCAGGCTGGGCTCTGTGAGTATCTCAGAAGCTACCCCTCAGGGAAAAGCTACAATTTGCTGAAAGGCCTCATTTCTACCCAGAACCTAGCCTCATCACAACTTCTTCAAACTAGAGGAAACAGCCATCTCCCTCTTTTGTGAAACTCAAAGCAGATCTCTCTCTCATTGAACTAGCCTGGGAGGAGGATCACAAAATCCTGGGTAAAGCAGAGCATTTTTCTGCCTGCTCAAACAAATTGACTTAAGAAAATAATCTAGGCACAGGCAAAAAAAAAAAAACACAAGCAGATTAGAGACTCCATCAAGAGACTGGTTACAGACACAGGGAGATACAGGATCTTCCCATCTAATCCCTCCCCGCCCACCCCCAAAGAAAAGAGCTCTTTGTTGTACCTTTTTTGTTTTTTTTGTTTTTTTAAAAAATTGTTTTCTATTAATCTTTTTTTCTCCCCTCCTATTTTTTATTTTAGGTGTATATGTGTGTGTGTGTGCTTTGTTTAAATCTCTACTGACCTTTTGGTCCTTTTTTCTTTTTTTTTCTTTTTCATTCTTTTCATTTTTCTTCTGTTTCCTTCTTTTTTGTGTGACTTAATTGCTGTTCTGCTCATCCTCAGATATATGCCGTCATCAAATATTAGACTGAAAGACCATAGTACCCTAGGATACTTTCATCAATGGGAGGGCACCCCAGAAACTCAGGCTCCAGGCCGGGAGATGCAATAAACAAGTGGAGTTTATTTGACGTTTGCGCAAACGGACTCTCTGCCATGGTCAGTCAGAGAGCCCTGAGCAGCGGTTACAAGCCTTTTTAAAGGCAAAAAAAAACAAATGATTAAAGCATAACACAAAGCATCCCATGATTGGTCCATTTAAAGGTCACCATATACGCCAAAAATCACTTTGCCAAGCGGGAAATTTTGTAACACTCTTTGTAAAACATTTGGCTCATGGTTGGTTTAAGGGGGGTTTACATGGTTACAGGCCTATGATTGGTTGACATTTGGCTTTGCTTGGGGTCTTGCCAGGTGGTCGTTATCTCAAGGTCCTGTCTGCGGAATTTCTAAATGGGAACTGAGGAACACGTACTGTCTGTTCTTTATCTATGACCACTGACCTTGTCCTGGGGCCGGCATCTGGTCTCTGAAACTTCTTAACTCATTTCTGGGAAGGGAAGGGTCAGTGCTAGCGTAAGCAAGTTTACAGAAGCACAATCAGCAGTTAGCAAGTTAGTAATGGTAATGGGCAATTTTTTATCTTTCATTCCCCCCTTCTTCTCTCGACTAATTTTAATTAGTGTGGGGTGTCAGTTTTTCTGAGTGCTTGGTATTGAGATCTCAGAACTAATAGATGGACTGTGCTGATTTTTTTTCTTTTACAAAAGATACCAATCTGTTGAGTATACCATTTGCAACATACTCCTACCATTTGCTACATACTTAAACTTTCTGAGGTTTGTCTTAAAGACAATTTTTAAATTTATCCAATTCCTTTTCCAAGGCTTTCTTTACCATTTGCTACATACTTGAACTTTCTGAGGTTTGTCTTAAAGACAATCCTTACTTTTTAAATCCTTTCTTCTCCAAAGAGGACATTTTTTCCCCAATTCCTTTCTCAAAACTCTCTTTACTACCCTCCTCTTTGTTACAATTCCTTGAGCTTCTTTGTGGCTAGAGTTTAAAACTTCCCAATTTTTCCTGTGGCTTGTGAAACCAAGTTATCTCAGAACAACCTCAAGGTACCACTGGGCTGGAGAAGCTTGCTAGATTTTAAGGCTAAGAGTATTACTTCCATTGATAACACACTCAGGTTATTACCATACCAGAGCCAAACTAGGCTGTGACCATAGAGTGGATTTCCAGTCACTATGCACTGAAGTACCTAAGGCAAGCAAGCCAGTGATATCCTTGTCCCCAATATCCACTGTGGGAAGAGAGGGTTTCTGGATATCACCCAAAAGAATGTCCCACAAGATCTTAGATTTAGCAGCAGTCAACCAGGAAGCAGACTCAGGTCATGGAATCAGGAAGGAGTTTCTCCAGGTGGTTGTCAGGACGTCATCGAACTTTACCCATTAGGGTATGCAACAGCAGCAGCAGCAGCAGTAGGGTCTCTCAGTGGCTCCAAGGGACTGTCATACCTCATGCTGGGCTGTAAATTCCTACACAGACTGGTTAAGGATACATTGCATAGGCTTGGCAGACTTTGATCCTGCTAGTTTTTAAGATCTTTAAACAATAGTCCAGGACAATTTACCAAAATCACAACTTTTTTATTAACCAGATATTTTTGTAAATAGACACAGAAGGCTTAGAAGGCTTAGTCTTGTAGCCATCTCTGACAGATGCAGTCTCCACACCTTGCACACCGACAACTATTAACACTATTCTTTATGCCTTTTTTAAAAAAAATTATTTTATCTATTTTGCCTCATTTTTTCAAAACTGACTATGGACCCTTGATCTTAAAATGGGGGTAGAAGGGCGAAGTTCCATCTTCTGTAACTTCTTCAAGCTGACTTCAGGGGCATTGATCTTACTTAGCCAGGAACCTATAACCTTAGCCTATTTTACAAAGAGGCTATCAGGGTTAGATGTCATTAAGAACAATATTTAACTTTTGTCAACTGCACAGACCTTTTCTCCGGCTACAGCAATGTAGCTTGTTTAGCATTCTGGTTTGCAAAAGCATCTTTCTAGATGGCTTAGGGATGTGATCTCTAATGATCCCAACAATGCCTAAGTTATCTTTGCAGGCCTTTAGACAGATATCAATAGAAATACACTCTCAGGTTTACAAAATTTTTCCTGAGCAGATGAACTTCATGTAACTAGTGTCAGCTCAATTAGAGCTGCCAATTAGAGCTTTTGGCACATAAAGGGGTTGAGATTTAAACTATCCCCCACATTTTATAACATTAATTTTTTACTATCACAGAGGACTGGCAAGTTCCTGTCCCTTACAAGGTAGTCATGAACATTAGGCATGCTTACAAACTATCTCCCATGACCTCCTGGCTCTGACCAGTTTTGAAGGGCCACACAGAAATGATTCTAGGATCTGACATTTCTGCCATCCAAGCAGTGGCTTACTGTCTCTAGATGTTCCTCCATTGCTTTTGTCCTAGGAGTGTCTTCTCCACATTGGGATAAATGCCTCATTGGCATTTCCCTTTAGCTGGTCGCTCGACCTGAACTCGGGGCCTGAGTGCTGTCCCTCAACTGTACAGTTCAAGGCTAGTACTCTGCCACTATGAGTCCCAAAGCAACTCTGCTTGCTTTCAGCACTCTGCTGGCTGAGTAGAGGTGACAGTCTCACAGGGACCTTTTTGTGCCTGGGCTGGCTTTGAACCAGTTTGCAGATCAATGAGTCTTATAAAAGGCCACCTTACTCCAATTAAAAGCAACAAGGCTGTCAACATAGAAGTAGCTTTTAAGCATGCTCTTACCTGAAACGTATTAAGAGTCAAAGTTACATCAAACAAACTTGTAAGAATCCTCTGTGCTTTGCTCTGGGCTTTGCTGGAAAATTAAAAAAAAAAACCCTATAAGAGCAAACTAGAATAGCAATCATTTTGATAATACTAATTTTTTTCTTTGTGTACATTGAGGCCAATGTTAAGAACAATTTTACATTTAAACTTTATATCCAAAAATCCATTTCCTATTTTTTAAGTCTCCTTTAATCTTCTTTTTAATATTGTATACCTCAGTTTTTATTTGCATTTTGAAAAGATCCCTTGAAATCTTGAGGCCAAGTGTCACTCATTACCTCTTGGCTGCTTGTTTTATAACAGATACACATTAAGATTTTTAAACTCAAATGACAATTTTTCCTTAATGCGAAAATAACAATCATCATAACTGAACCAAAAAGCTAGACTTAACACCTTTATAACTTTTAAAAACATCCTAATTGCAGAACATAATTGAAAGTAAGCCACATTATACAAATAACTTTTTAACCCTCTTTTTAAGGCCTTCCTAATTTTAATGTTAACACACACAAGGGAAGTTTTAGCAATACTAATCAGATCATCACATCACTCATTTTAACCATCATATTTTCAGTGTCTATCTGCAGGGAAAAGAGAGAACAAAGATGGGCCACTCAGCCACTTCTATGGAATGGGCACACACCCAATCTGACTCTTTAGGTTTAGATGAACTGCGTTTGTGCCAGCTTGCCCTCTTTCACCATGCGTGGACTATTCCCAGGGATTGTCCCACCATGCATGTCCAGCTGAACTGAACTTCTGCTTGTTCACCCCTCACCCCTAAAGATAGGTCTTCTGTTGGCTTCTAAGTTTTTCCCCTTTTCTTATCTCTTGGTTTTCGAATGAAATACACAGTTTTTAGACAGACAGAAAAAGTAATATCTTTGATGGTGTTAAACTAACCTTTATATTTAAATTTTTAATATTTATCCCCAAATTTTAGCCAAGGGAACTAGATCCCAAAAAGCCAATGCATTTTTGTTAAGCCAGATAACTTGATTACAGTATAAACAGTCTTATGCATTTAAAACATTAGTTTTTTAAAATACCAGATTTTCTAATTTGCAAGTTAAAGAAACTTTAAAGAGCCATTTAAAACAATGTGAAAAATTTTTAAACATTTTCGTTAATGTCCAAACCTCATAACCTTTTGAACTTTTAAATTTAAACTCACCCAATTGTTACAGCATGCTGACAATTCTTATCTTTGAACACATTCACAGACACACAAAAAACAGTCACACTCTGGTTTGCAAAAGCATCTTTCTAGATGGCTTAGGAATGTTATCTGTAATGATCCCAACAATGCCTAAATTACCTTTGCAGGCCTTTAGACAGATATCAATAGAAACACACTCTCAGGATTAACCTTTTGAATTTTTAAATTTAAACTCATCCAATTGTTACAGCATGCTGACAATTCTTATCTTTGAACACGTTCACAGACACACAAAAAACACTCACACAGATCTTAAAGCGCGAAAAAATCAAAATCAGTCATACGTACACCTTTTAAAGTTTTTAAACAAAAATTTAAGACAGTATTTCTTTTAAACTAGGTACCTTTGTTGGGCTTTATTTTCCCAGAGCTTGTTTGTCTAGCAAGGCAATTCACTAATTAGTCTCTTGAATCCATTCTGTTGGAGGAGAGCTGGGGGAGGGTGTCACCTAAAACTAAACTAGTCAGATTTTTTTAATCCAATTTTAGACAAGAGCACTTCACAAATTGTTACATTGTCAGGACTAGCTGAAAAAGTCCAAACCAGGCACACAGCCTTCTACACCCTCCTTGCCGGCAGCCTCCACAAGGAGAAAATGCAGCCTGAGGCTTGAAGGGAACCAAACTAGCCCAGCTGGAACTTTTATTCTCCCAGAGATGTTTAAATAAATAAATAACAAAAATACAGATAAACACAAAAAACAAGGATCCACATTTAAAACTGGTACCAATTCTAAATCAGAAATAGACAAAAACTGAAGGCTGAGTTGGGGACTAATGGGCCCAAGTTCATTCCTACCGGAACCCTGTGCTGCTCCCACTCAGCAAGCTGAATCCAGAGTCTGCTGAGTGAGCCTGCCACACTCACCCAGAACTTCCCTACCCCAGAAAACATAAAACAAACACACACACTAAAGTAAACAAGACAAACAAGTGGCCACAAAGACAAAATCAAGACTCAGTGAATGGGGCTACATCTCACCACCATTCGCTTACCAGGGGACTCAACACCCCCTACTCACCTCCGGAGGATTTTTCTTTTAGATTCCTGCAGACGTTGACTGAGGGGCCTTCCAAGGCAGAGGAGAATTCCCAGTCATCTTGGGGCAAAGGAAAAGTAAAACCCCTAGCAGCCGTCCCCTCAGACTGACAGGTTCTCCCCCACGCTCAGACCCCCCTGAGCCAAGGCCCAAGGCTGAGATCTAACTGGGGCCACTTGCAGGTGGTCAGTGGCAGCTTCATAATTGACAAACAAGCAAGTTACAAAAACAGAACCAGCAGTTTTTGTTTTCAAACGAACTAGGACAGGGTCTCGGGGTGTCCTAGGAGGGGACTCACTTGTTGTCCCATCTCTATAGAGAATACAAAACACACATTAAAAACGATTAACACTAAACAGAGACAGACAGAACCAGATGCCGCGCGGCAACCAAGTGAATACAGATGAGGAAGGAAATTACAGATGGGAGTGGCCAGCCGTGCCTTAACTCCCCAGAACAGAGAGACACTCGGATCTCTTCCTTCCTCGAGACGACCCTGGAGCAGCACTCCAGGGCAGGACCAGGGCACTGGGCACGTCTGCTTTTCCCTCTGGCCCAAATACAGATTCAGAGGACCCTGGAGCAGGGCTCCAGGGCGGGACTAGGGTACTGGGCACGTCTGCTTTTCCCCCTAGTCCAAATACAGATTTGGATCCCAGAACGCAAAACGAAAGTGACAAACACACAAGACAAGAGCTCTATCTTACCTCTTGCCGGTCCTGGAATCTGGGGTTTGGGGGCGCCTGGTTCCTGGCCAATGCATCAAATAAAAGACCCTAATCCCCTAGGATACTTTCATCAATGGGAGGGCACCCCAGAAACTCAGAATCCAGGCTGGGAGATGCAATAAGCAAAAGGAGTTTTTTTGACGTTTGCGCAAATGGACTCTCTGCCCCGAGCAGCGGTTACAAGCCTTTTTAAAGGCAAAAACCCACAAGATTAATGCTTAACACAAAGTATCCCATGATTGGTCCATTTAAAGGTCACCATATACGCCAACAATCACTTTGCCAAGCGGGAAATTTTGTAACACTCTTTGTAAAACAATTGGCTCATGGTTGGTTTAAGGGGGGTTTACATGGTTACAGGTCTATGATTGGTTGACATTTGGCTTAGCGTGGGGTCTTGCCAGGTGGTCGTTATCTCAAGGTCCTGTCTGGGGTATTTCTAAATGGGAACTGAGGAACACGTACTGTCTGTTCTTTATCTATGACCACTGACCTTGTTCTGGGGCCGGCATCTGGTCTCTGAAACTTCTTAACTCATTTCTGGGAAGGAAGGGTCAGTGCTAGCGTAAGCAAGTTTACAGAAGCACAATCAGCAGTTAGCAAGTTAGTAATGGTAATCATCAATTTTTAATTTTTCAATACCTTACCCCCATTGTATACACACTTAATCAAGAATTGTATTACTCAATTCAAAACTTCTTAACCTTAAATTCTGTAATAGCAGTATTATCTCTTTATACCTATATAATTTTTGAGAATCTTTATTTTTTAGTTTTTCATGTATCCTTTCTATCCCTCCCCTCCTCTCATCGTATCCTTTTCTTCTCTCAATATCACCTTAAACGTAGATAATTTTTAAGATTCATTTTTTAAATTTAAATATTCGTTTTTCCCATTTTTCTTGTCTGTTTTATCCTCTCTCCTACTATTCTGTCCAATCCATTTCCCTCTTTGAGATTAGAACTTGGTTAAATTCACTCTCCTTTTGCCTCTCCACATTCTTCTAATCCTATTTTTCCTCACATTTGTCCCTAAATATAATAATTTCTGGTTTGCCAAATTCATCCTTGCTGTTGTTAGCCCATTAATCCATAGTTGTTTGATGTTGAATAGATTGTATCTGTTGAACTAGATTATATCTGCGTACTTTTGCCTGGGCCACTACAGGACTTTGGTTGATGCATGCCTTGAAAAATGTATTCTAGCAGAAAACTGGTGTCACTTCATATCAAATGGGCAGAACAAGCCAGAAAAACACAAGAAAAATGCAGGTCCTGGTATCTCAACTCCCACTCATAATAACCAGGTGACAGAACAGATAATGTGTATTCCAGAGGAGGGTTCCCCAAAAGCTCTATAAATATTACTGGAAAACATGGTGAATGAACATGAATAAAACCTTCAAAGGACTCGGTGTGAACATGATAGGGAGAGAGAGGAAGCAAACCAAAGATCAATACAGTAATCTCATGAGCATGAGGAAGCTACTCAAAGATTGATACAGAAATGCATGAACAGGCTGAGAACACTCAAAGAGAAATACAGGAATTGTATGAACAGGCTGAAAACAGACAAAGAGAATGTCAGGAATTGAGTGAGCAGGCTGAGAAAAGTCAAAGAGAACTACAGGAATTGCATGAACATGAGGAATCTAATCAATGAGTAATACAGGAATTGCAAGGGAGGGACGAGAATAAACAAAGATCAATAGAGGCATTCATGGAATCCTTAAACAGACAGCTGAAAAAATTCGGGGAGACCACAAAGGGAATGCTGAATGGAACCTGACAGAAGGAATGGGAATATAAGGAAACCATAACCAAACAACTAAGTGATTTGAAAATAAGCACTGAAGACCAAGTTAAGGAAGTAAAGAAGCTCATACGAGATCTAAAACAAAGCTTCAGCAAAGCATTTGAAGTCATCAAAGACAAACAATTAGAGGAAAATGAATAAAAAACAAAGAAGAAAGTCTTGACAGTAGATTAGACCATGCAGAAGATCGAATCTTGGTGACTGAAGACAGCCTAGATATTATAGAGAAAGAATATACAACTATACAAGACAAATCCAGAAATAGTTTTAGATATATTCAGCAATTGGAATACACCATCAGAAGGCATAATTTGAGAATAATGGGTGTAGAGGAGCACCTAGAGACAGAAGAAAATGGTCTAGGAAATTTAACAGGATCCTAGCAAAGAAATTCCCAAACATGCAAAAAGATAGGCCTATTCAGATACTAGAAACTTTTAGAACCCCAAATAAACCAGAAGAGAGCAGGACATCCCACTGTCATATTATAATATTCACAAGATCAATTCAGAACAAGGAAAAGATCCTTAAAGCTGTCAAGGAGAAAAGATCAATCATCTATGAAGGGAAACAAATTAGAATAACTTCATTTTTTCAGCAGAGAAAATTAAAGCAAGAAGAGACTGGAATGATGCATGCCATGACCTAAAGACAAAATATGAACCAAGAATACTGTAAACAGCTAAATTCTCCTTCATAACCAAAGGTGAAATAAAAACCTTCCATAGCAAAGAAAAACTGAAAAAATATATCTCCACCAAACCGGTCCTACAAAAGATACTTAAAGATGTCCTACACAGACAGAACCTACAAGATGACAATAAAGGCAAAGAAACAACACCCAAACTGAGAATCCAAAAACCATAGGAAGAACCAAGTTGCTGCAGCCCCCAAGAAGGTGGATAAAATTGCAGAAACTAGCAAACACTTCTTAGTCCTTTCTCTCAACATTAACGGACTTAACTCTCCAATTAAGCGACATAGACTGTCTAGTTGGATTAAAAAGCAACATCTTTCTATCTGCTGCCTTCAAGAGTCAAATTTTGCCCAAAAAAACAAAAACATTTTCAATGTTAAAGGCTGGAACAAAATCTACCAAGCAAACGGTCCCCATAAACAGGTGGGAGTTGCAATCCTAATATCAGATAAAATAGACTTCAAATAAAAATTCGTGAGAAGAGATAAAGAAGAACACTACATACGAATTAAGGGATAATTCTTTCTTTCAGGAGGGTATTACAATAATAAATACTATTCGACAAATAATGGATCATCGAAATGTATCCAACAAACACTATTTTCCCCAAAATCTCAAATTGATCCAAAGACAAGTGGTGCCTGGGGGGGGGAGGGGAGGAGGGAGGATTGGATAGGGGGTGGGGGGGAGGCTGGGAAGGGATGTGAAGGGTAAACAAAGGAAGAGGCTGCAATGCTTGTTAAGAAATGCATGCATTATCCTGTCCATGTAATTGAAACCCCTCTGTACAGTGTGTTCACAAAAATAAATAAAAAAATAAATAAAATAAAAATTAAAAACAAAGAATTGTTGGGGCCTTTAACAGACCACTTTCCACACTAAGATTAAGTAGACAAAAACTCAACAGAGAAACTGCAGATCTAAAGAACTGCCTAAATCAACTAGATTTAACAGACAACTACTGAATATTTCGCCCAGCAGCCTCAGAATTCACTTTTTTCTCACCACTACATGGAACATTTTCCTAAATAGAGCACTTTTTTTAATTGTGAAAATACTGTAGAGACGGGTTACAATTACATGGGCAAGACAATGAGTACATTTCTCATAAAGCATTGTAGCCTCCTTCTTTGTTTCCCCTTCCCATCTCATCCTTTCCCCGTCTTACCACCCAACCCTCCTCCCCACCCCACCAAATTTGTAAAGTTCGATTTTGACATAATGTATGTCTCGTTGCAATGAGTCCACCTATATGACTATTTGAACGATTTGTTTTTTCCCTTCCCCTCCACAAATGATAACAACCTCAAATATAGTGAAAGCAGGTGTTACACAGTGGGGGAGGCACATACAAAGCAACAAAGAAATAATCTTATAAATGTGTTAGAAAAAATTGCATGAAAGAAAAAAACATTTCAATAAATATCTTAGGGTTCATTTTCCTAATATCAACTTATCTGACCTTTTCTGCTTGACTCAGATATATACTAGTTATTACAAATAGGGGAAACCATGAGACCTATATTTCTTTGGGCCTAGACTTTACTTAATACAATTTTTCCCAAGTCTTTCCATTTCCAAACAAATGGGGCAATGTCATTCTTTCTGATGGAGGCATAGAATTCCATTGTGTATATATACCACATTTTCTTGATCCATTCATCTGCTGAGGGGCATCTGGGTGGATTCCATATCTTAGCTATGATAAATAAGGCTGCAATAAACATAGTTGTGCTGGTAGTTTTAGTATGGTCTTTTTTGTGATCCTTTGGGTAAATTAACAAAAGTGGGATTTCTGGGTCATAGGGGAGCTTTATGTGGAGTCGTTTGAGGAAACTCCATACTGCTTCTGTTGTTATTAGCGTTCTTGATTATAGCCATTCTAACTGGGGTGAGGTGGTATCTCAATGCTGTTTTGATTTGCATTTCTTTTATGGCTACAGAGGTTGAGCATTTCTTCATGTGTCTATTGGCCATCCTTCTTTCCTCTTCAGGGAAGTTTCTCTTTAAGTCTTTAGCTCACTTATTTATTGGGAAGTTTTTTCTTTGAAGGTTTGTTGTTGGGGAGTTTATTTTTTTTTTTGAGTTGCAGATATATTTCAGATAAGAGACCCTTGTCTGTTGTATGGCTAGTGAAGACCTTCTCCCAATCCATTGGCTTTCTATTGATCTTGCTAGCTATGTCCTTTGCAATGCAGAAACTATGCAATTTCATGGAATCCCATTTGTCCAAACATTCTTAGATTTGTTGTGTGTCTGGGTCTCTATTAAGAAAATTTCGGCCTGCGTCTTTGGATCTATGTCTGATTTGAGGGAATGTAGTTTTTCTTGGAGAAATTTGGGTGCTCCGTTGTATGGTGAATAGATATTTAGAATTGTAATATCCTGCTGAAGGAGAGATCCCTTAATTAGTATGTAACGACCTTTTAATTTTTTCTCACTAATTTTAATTTGAAGTCTATTTTATCTAATATTAGGATTGCAACCCATGCCTGGTTATGAGGGCCATTTGCTTGGCAGAGTTTGTTTCAACCTTTCACATTGAAAATGTGTTTTTTTTACGGGCAAGATGTGACTCCTGAAAGGAGCAGATAGAAGGATGTTGCTTTTTGCTCCAAGTAGACAGTCTATGTCATTTAATTGGAGAGTTAAGTCTGTTAATGTTGAGATTTAGGACTGAAGTATTTGGGAGTTGCTGCCATTTTATCCACATTCTTGATGGCTGTGGTTACTTGGTTCTTCCTATGGTTTTTGGATTCTGTTTGGGTGCGGTTGCTTGGCCTTTATTGTGATCTAGTTGGTTTTCTATGTGTAGCACATTTTTAAGAATTTTTCGTAGATCTGGTTTGGTGGAGATGTATTGTTTCAATTTTTCTTTGCTACGGAATGTTTTTATTTGACCTTCGGTTATGAAGGATAGTTTATCTGGTTACAGTATTCTTGTTTGATAGTTGTCTTTAGGGCATGGCATAGATCATTTCAGGCTCTTCTAGCATTAGTTGTCTCTGCTGAGAAATCTCAGGTGATTCTAATTGGTTTCACTTTATAGGTAATTGATCTTTTCTCCTTGACAGCTTTAAGGAACTTTTCCTCGGTCTGAATTGACTCTGTGTGGATTATAATGTGACTGTGGCATTTCCTATCCTGATCTGGTCTATTTGTTGTTCTAAAAGTCTCTTGTATCTGAATAGACTTATCGTTTTGGGTATTTGGGAAGTTCTCTGCTAGGATCCTGTTAAACAAATTTACTAGACCATTAACTTCTGTCTCTAGGTGCTCCTCTACACCCATTAGCCTCAGATTAGGCCTTCTGATGTTGTCTTCCAAATGTTTAATAGCTCTATCATATTTCTTGGATTTGTCTTGGATGGTTGTATGTTCTTTCCCTATAATATCTAGGCTATCTTCAATACCTGAAATTCGATCTTCAGCATGGTCTAACCTACTATCAAGTCTTTCAACTTTGTTTTTTATTTCTTTTCCTTCTAGTTGCTCGGCTTTGATGACTTCAGAATCTTTGTTGGAGTTTTGTTTTTGATCTTGTACGGACTTGTTTACTTCCTTAATTTGGTGTTCAGTGGTGTTCTCAAATCACTTAGTTGATTGGTTATGGTTTCCTTGGACGCACATTCCTTCTGTTGGGTTCCATTCAGCATTCCCTTTTGTGGTCTCCCTGACTTGTTTGAGCTCTCTGTTCATGAATTCCTTGAATGCCTTTAGTGATCTTTCTGTATTCTCATCACACTCTCTCAATTCCTCTATTACTCTTTTATTAGCTTCTTCACATTCACACAGTTCCTGTAGTTCTCTTTGAGTGTTTTCAGCCTGCTCATGCCATTCATGACTTTCTCTTTGACTGATCCCAGCCTGTTCACACAATTCCTTTATTTCTCTTTAAGTGTGCTCAAGCTACTCTCGCAATTCCTGTATCAACCTTTGAGTAGCTTCCTCACACTCATGATATTCTTTATTTTGCCTCCTCTCTCTCCCTATCATGCTCATACAGAGTCCTTTGCAGGTTTCCATTCTTTTCATTTACCTAGTTTACCAGTAGTATTTGTAGAGGTTTTTGAGAACTCTCTTATGGATTATTTGCCATCTGATTTGTCCCTGGATTATTATGAGGGGGAGTTGATATACCTGGCCTTGCCATTTTTCTTGATTTTTCCGGATTGCTCTGCCCATTTGGGATGAAAATAAACAGTTTTGTGCTTGCACACTATTTTAAGGCAAGCATCAACCAAAGTGTGTAGTTGCACAGTCAAAAGTCTACAGATACAATATAGTTCAATAGATATATCTATTCAATATCAAACAACTAAGTATTAATGGGCTACGAACTGCAAAGAAGAATTTGGCAGACAGAAATTATTAGGTTTAGGGAGAGATATGGGTAAAAATAGGCATAAAGGGATGTGAAAATGCAGTGGGAGAGTTAACTTACATAAATACTAAATTCAAAGCAGGAAATCACTAAGATTAAATGATAGTAGTCAGAGAAAAAAGAAGAAACTGAAAAAAAAGGCAAGAAAAAATAGAAAAACAAACATTAAAAATTAAGAAGTATAACACTTAAAAATCATGCAAATTTGAAAACATAATATTTGGAGAAGAACGTGGATAGAATAAGAGAACAGGAGGGATAGAAAGGAGATGTGGAAAACTTAAAAATAAAAATCCTTAAAATATTATATAGGTATTAAGAGGCAGTACTGCTATTAAGGAAGTTAAGTCTAAGTAGTTTTAAATTAAGTAATAAATTTCTGGATTAAGTGTGTACACAATGGGGCTAAAGTCAAATAATCAACTACGGGTATATGTGAGGATGAGAAAAGTAATTAAGTCATGCAAAGAATGAAAGAGAAGAAAACGTGAAAAGAAGGAGAAGGAAAGAAAAAAAAGGATTAAATGGTCTCTCGAGGTAAACACAGCACATTTATTTTAAAAGAAAAACAGAAAAAAATACACACATATAACCCCAAAATAAAAATTATAAGAGCAAGAAAAAAAAGTTAATAGAAAACAAAAATTTTTAGTTAAAAATTAAAAATTAAAAAAAATGTTTAGAAAAAAATTATAAAAGTTATAAGAAAAGAGATCTTTGATTTTTTTGAGGGGATGGGATGATCCTGTATCTCCCTTGTGTCCATAACCTGTCGCTTGTTGGAGTATCTGGCCTGCTTGTGGTGTTTGATTTTCCTGTGGCTTGGATAGTTTCTTAAGTAAATTTGTTTGAGCAGGCAGAAAAATGCTCTGCTTTACCAAGGATTTTGTGATCTTCCTCCCAGGCTAGTTCAATAGGACAGAGATCTACTTTGAGTTTCACAAAAGAGGGAGATGACTGTTTCCTCTAGTTTGGAGATGCTGTGATGAGGATAGATTCTGGGTAGAATTGAGGCCTTTTAGCCAACAGTAGCTTTCCCCTGAGGAGATAGCTTGTGAGACTCACAGAGCCCATCCTGGAGCCATTCTCAGGTTTTATGTTTACTGAATTTCAATTCATTGTCAAGGCTACTGTAGGGAGGGGCAGCCTCTGGCTCTGTTTACCCAGTGAAGAAAGACACTCCTGGGGCTGGGGGCCCAAACTGGATGACTTTTCCCAAGGAGGAGCTGAGCCTAGCAGGTCAGGTTAAGTTCCTGTGACCTGCTAAATGACTCTTGTTTTCTTCCAAGGCCTGAGTTGGAGCTAGCTGCACAGCCAGGCTTTGTCAGTATCGAAGATGGAGATCTCCAGTAATCAGAGGGGAGTGTTGGCCTTCCTTCCTCTGCTCCCTGAGAAGGCGTGAGGATGTCAGGCTTCTACTCAAGCCAGAGTCTTGGTTCCTGGGTCATCTTTGGTCTGTGAATTTCAGGATGAAGATGTGTGCCTCTTGTCAGTTCTTGCTGGTGTTGAGTAGAAACTGCTCGCTTGCCGCGTCTGGTGCCTAAGTCCCGGACTCTCTGTGTTGCAGGTATGGCGGCTATGGCTGCCACCGCTGCCGCCGCATCCGTGGCAACTAGCAAGTGCTCTTATCTGTCTCCTTGCCTGGATTTTCCCTCTCTGGCCTAACTCTCTGTCCTGTGATGGCACACTTGGTGTAATTCTCTGGCTTACGACTATTCATTGGAACACTAAAATTGCTTTCTATGCGAGAGCTTGTTTAGTCTCCAGCTTCTCCTCTGCCATCTTCCCAGAACTCATCAGAAAATAACAATTAAAGGCAAGCCCATGCAGGAAATTACATGGGACATTTTGCTGTGTGTGCCAGTCATGAGGGTTGAATTTGTTCTACTTTACTCAAGGCTGGTGTTCTATTACTCTCAGCTAATTGGTGGGATCACTATCAGCTAATTGGAGGTAAAGAGTCTCATGGAATTTCCTGTGCAGGCTGACTTCAAACTAATAATCAGATTTCAGCTTCTTGAGACATTCTGTGCTTTACATGAGACTCTTATCTCCAATGAACCACCAAAAAGAAGAAAAAAAAACACCTGGTGTTGAGCTGTGGTTCCAATGACAGAAATAAGACAATGATTTCTGGACAGCACCTACACCTTGAGATCAAGCTCCAGGACCAGCACACACAAGAATAAAATAAATAAATGAAAAGAAAGGTGGAAGAAGAAAATGGGAGCCGATTTCAGAGTTTAAAATGAGCAAAACTGAGTGAGCTTACACTTGTTACTGTACTTACTCAAGGGTCTCACATCTGAGGATCAGTGTTCAAGGCCAGCCAAGGCAGGGGTGTCCATGTACTCAACTCTAATTAGCCAACTACAGTTTTTTTAAAAGCTCCAAATGTGCTGTGGCTAGTATTAAAAATATACTGGGACGGGGCTGGGAAGGTGACTCAGTGGGAGAGTACTTGCTTTGCATGCAAGAAGCCCTGGGTTCAATTCCTCACCAACACATAAGCAGAAAAAGCCAGAAGTGGCGCAGTAACACAAGTGGTACGGCTCTAGCCTCAAGCTGAAGAACTGAGGGACAGCACCCAGGCCCAGAGTTCAGACTCCATGACAGGCAAAAAAAAAAAAAAAAAAAAAAAAGAAACTGGGACAATACCTAGGCTCTGATTTATAGTTCCTAGCCCAAAATATATATGGAAATAAAAAGTAGAAATTAAAAAATGTATAAGAAAATCCAATTAAATTTTCAAAATGAGTCATGAGTTTTTGGTTTTTGTGTGTAATCCTCTTTTTTGGTCGGTTGTAAGGCTTGAACTCTGGGCCTGAAGGCTGTCCCTCAGCTCTTCAGTTCAAGGATAGTGCTCTACCACTTTAGCTACAGTGCCATTTCCTTTTGTGTGTAATCCTAAATACTAAGATAGATTAAATCTGAGGGCTATCGTCTCTCATCTTGAAATCACAAGCAAAACAAATAAACAAGAAAACAGTAGTGAATCTGTGATGGAGTTGTAAAGCACCAGGCTTGAGTGAGAAAGCTATGAAACAGTGCCGTGGCTCAGAGATCTAGCTTCAGGATCACAAAAATGTAAATAAGAAGAGAACCTGGAGCTGGTGACTCATGCCTGTAATTCTAGAACTCCAGGAGGCAGAAATATGGGTATCCAGTGTAAAGGCCAACCCAAGCAGGAAAGTCCAGAAGACAGTTGTTTGTGGGCCATCCTGGGGCAAGAACTGTAGTACTCCCAGATTTTTGGCAGTTAATTGGAGGTAAGGATTTTAGACTTTCCTGTTCAGCCTGGCTTTGAAGCATGAAGGTCCGATTTCAGCCTCCTGAAACAAGCCAGGTCTTGCATGAGTTCTGGCTCCAGCACCAGCACACTCACAAAAAATGAAATGAATACACTCAAAGAAGACTAGAAGAGAAAGAAGAACCAATAACTGAGGCTGCAATGAGTCAATCAGCCCATCACTGGTGGCTCATAACGGTAATTGTAGTTACTCAGGAGGCTAAACTGTGTGGATATTATTTAAAGGCCAGACCGAGTAGGAAAGTCCGTAAGATTTGTGTGTGTGTAAGTATGTCTGTGTGAGTCCTGTTGCTTGAACTTGTACTGTTTTGTTCAAAGCTCTACTAATCTCAGCTTTTTAGTGGTTATAATTGGAGATACCATGTACTTTGCTGCGCAGGCTGCCAAATTTTGATTCTCAGATTTCAGCCTCATAAATCTGGTCTGGCTCTATATTATATTCATTTCTAATTAAACACCGAAACAGAAAAAAAAAATCCTGGAGTTTAGCTGTGGTTCAACTGGCAGAAGTGGGAAAATTTCTGGGACAGCACCCAGACGCTGAGTTCAAGCTGGAGGACAAACTCAGAAGAAATAAAAAGAGGATAGAAGTACAAAAGGAAGAGTCAGTGACAGAGGTTGAAATGAACCAAACATTGGGTTCTCACACATGTTGTACGAGGGACTCAGGAGGATTAAATCTAAGATTCACGGTTCATGGTCAGCCCAGGCAGGAGAGTCCATGAGACTCATATATCTAATTTGGCACCAAAAAAATAAGCTATAATTTGTACTTCGGCTCATTTGGTTGAGTGCTAGTCTCAAATAGAAACTTTGGGACAAAACCTAGGCCCTGATTTGAAGTCCTAGACATACATTTCAAAACAAACAAACAAACAAAAATATACCATGAATTAAAAAAGGATGGGAAAAAGAGAAAATTAAGGTTTAAAAATGAGCCATGATTTTTGGTTCATGTGTGTATTCCTATCCATTCTAGGTTCAAAGCTAGACTGGGCAGTAAAGTATATGAAACTGTTAACCCCAACTACCCAACCAAAAGCTGGATGTGCAGATATGATAGTAGATGTAAAGCACTGTATTTGGTGCAAAAGCTAATTTAAAAACTGCTGACCCAGAGTTCAATTCTTAGTGCTAAAAAATTGTAGGAGAGTGAAAAAAGACCAATTGTAAATTTAAATATAAGTCTGGGGTTTGTTGATAATGGCTGTAGTTGATCCCTGGCTACAAAAATCTTCGGATCAAGTTTAAAGGCCAACCCAAA
This sequence comes from Dipodomys merriami, assembly GCF_024711535.1. NCBI lineage: Eukaryota > Metazoa > Chordata > Mammalia > Rodentia > Heteromyidae > Dipodomys > Dipodomys merriami. Next base: position 145,536 of record NW_027206108.1, read on the forward strand.
AAGCAAAGTTCAGGAGATTTTGTGTGTATATGTGTGTGTATGTGTGAATGTTTGTGTGTGTGTGTGTGTGTGTGTGTGTGTGTGTGTGTGTGTGTGTGTGTTTCTATTTGTGATGTGTGTGTTTCTGTAGTATCCTTTGCCTAGTGCCCTAGCATTCTCAGCTTTTGTGTGGTGAATTGGAGATAAGAGTGTCATCGACTTTCCTGCCCAGACTGGCTTTGAAACATTGTCCTCAGATTTCAGCTACTTTATTTAGCTGGAATTTGAGCAGTGGCTTAAGTGGCAGAACTGGGAAAATATTTTCTGGAACTGCATGCAGACCCTGAGTTCAAGCCCCAGGACATACACAGAAGAAATAAAGAGGAGTCGAAGTAACCAAGGAAGAGCGAGTGACAAAGGCTTAAATCAATCAAGCATCAGTGGCTCATACATGTTTTACTAGCGATTCAAGAGCCTGAAATCTGAGGATGGTGGTTCATGGCCAGCCTAGGCAGGAGAGTCCATGACTTTTGTCTCTAATTAATCAACCCTCCAAAAAAGTGCCAAATAATTATGATCATCTCATGTAATAGAGGATATGCCTGAAAAAAATCTTCTAGGACAGAATATGAGACCCAATTTGTCGACCCAGGATCAGCACACACAAATGCAAAAAATAAAAAGTAAACAAAAGAAGGAAGTGGCAAGCACATATTAACGTTTTAAAATGACACAACGGTTGTTGGTCCTGTGTATAATCCTAACTACACAAGAGCCTGACATCTGAGGATTGTGGTATCAAGTAAGCCTGGGTAAGAACGTGCTTGAGATGCTTATCCCAGCTACCTAACACAAAGCCCTGAGCTGGAGCTGAGGTGGTAAAGCAACACCCTTCAGTTAAATAGCTAAGAAAAAGTCCCCAGAGCCAGAGGTCAAGCTGCAGGATGACTAAAAATTACAAATAACAAAATCAATACAAAGGAGAGCAGATGAAGAAAGACTGAAATCTGAGGATCCACGATTTAAAGTTAATGCATGCAAGAAAATCCATGAGACGTTCTGTGTATGTGTGCATCTGTGTGCCATCTTGAAGCTTGTGTGTGCCTCCTTGAACTTGTGCTGGTTTGTTCAAGCACAGAGCTCTACCACTCCAATATTTGCAGTGGTTAATTGGAGGTCATGGTCTCATCGACTTTCCTTCTCAGCCTGGCTTGATTCATGTACGATTTCTTCAGATTCTTTTCTCCAATTAATTGTCAAAAAGAAAAAAAGCCTGGGAATTGAGTTATGGCTCAAGTGGCAGAATTGGGCAATCAGTTTCTGGGACAGCAACCAGACCCTGAGTTCATGCCCCAGGACAATCACAGGAGGATTAAAGAAAGAGAGGCTATAAGTGCAGAAGGAAGATCCAATAACAGACGTTTCAATAAATCAAGCATTCGTAGCTCACCAATGTTCTATCAGCTACTCAGGAGGATGAAATCTGAGGATCACCATTGAGGGCAAGCCCAGGTAGGAGAATCCATGAGACCCTTATGTCTCATTTGTCACCAAAAATATGACACTAGCTGTGCTCTGTTTCATGTGGTATATTCATAGTCTTAAATAGAAAGCTCTGGTACAGCACACAGGCCCTGGTGCTGAGGTCCCAGCAGAAAAACATACAAAAACAAAGAAAAAAGAGCACAAATTATGAAAGATGAGAGAGAGAGAAAATTATCATTTCAAAATGAGCCATGGGTTGTTGGTTTATTTGTGTATACTGAGGAAGTTGAAATATGAGGATCACAACTCAAAGCCAGCCTGGCTAGGAAAGTGATTGAAATTCTTATCTTCAACTACCCAGCAAAAGCTGGAAATGAAGGTGTGATAGTAGTTGTACTGAAATTCGGTGAAACGCTGGAAGTAGTTTCCTGGTCCAGAATTCAGCCCAAAGTCGACCAAAAACAAAACTGAAAGAAGAGAAGAAATGACCATTTGAGATTTAAAAAATAAGCCTGGCGCTGGTGGTTCATGCTTATAATTTTAGTTTTCAGGAGGCTGAAGTTTGAAGATAGTATTTAAAGGTCAGTCCAAACAGGAAAGGCATGGGGCTTTGTTTTTTCTGTTTGTCAACCTAGGGGTTGAATTTATGTATGAGCTCTACCACTCCCAGCATCTTGGCAGTTGATGAAAACAATCTCATGAACTTTCCTGCTCAGGCTGGCTTCAAACTATGATACTCAGATTTCAGCCTCCTGAGTCTTGCTGGGCTTTACATGAGACTAATCTCCAAAAGGAAGACAAATAAAACCTGGCGATTGAGCTGTGGCTCCAATGGCAGAAATGAGAAAATAATTTCTGAAACAGCACCCAGACCTTGATATTAACTTCAGGGCCAACATACATACAAAGAATAAAATAAATGTGGAGGAGGGTGGGAGAAGAAAGAGTCAATTTTAGAGTTTAAAATGAGCCAAGCGTAGTGGGCACACACCTGTGATGGTAGCTACTCAGGAGGCTCAAATCTGAGGATCACAGTTGAAAGCCAGACCAGATAGGAGAATTCATATATTCAACTCTAAGTAGCTATTTAAAACCTAACAATATCAACAAATAGCCACAAGTTGTGCGGTGGCTCATTTGTTAATTTGCTAGTCTTGAGTAAACACCTCGGGGATAGCACCTGGCCTGATTTGTGGACCCAGGACCAGCATATACAAGGAAATAAAAATACAAATAAAAAGGTGTAAGTATGGCAGAGAATATAGCTTAGTGATAGCGTGCTTGCCTAGCATGTTTGAATTCCTGGGTCTGTTTCCTCAGTACCTCATAAATAGAAAAGCCTGGAAACGGCACTGTGGCTCAAGTAATAGAGTCCTCAACTTCAGTAAAAGAAGCTCAAGAACAGTGCCCAAGCCCTGATTTCAAGCCTCAAGGCTAGGAACAAAAAAGAAAAAAAAGGTGGGAGAAAATCCAATTAAAGTTTAAAAATTATCCCTGAATTTTTGCTTGATGTGTTTAGTCCTAGTGATTCAGAAGGCTGAAATCTAAAGGTTGTTGTTCGTAGCCAACCTGGGCAGGGAAGTGCCTAAGTCTCCAACTAATCAGCAAAAAAATCCAGAAATGAGGATGTGGTTGTATTTGGAAAGTACCAGCTCTGAGGAAAAAAACCTATGATAAACAGTGCCCTGGCTCAGAGATCCAGCCTCAGGATCACAATAAGAGAAATAAATGATTGGAAGTAGAGAACCTTGGACTGTTGGCTCATGTCTGTAATTCTAGAAAAGCAAGAAGCTAAAATATAAGATCGAGTGTAAAGGCAAACCCAGTCAAGAAATTCCAGGAATCCATGTGACCTATGTTTCTTTAGGCCTGGCTTACTTCACTGAATATAATTGTTTTTCAAGTCTTTCCATTTCCTAACAAATGGGGCAATGCCATTCTTTCTGATGGAGGCATAGAATTCCATGGTGTACTGAGTCAAGCAGAAAAGGTCAGATAAGGTGATGTTAGGGAAATGAACCCTAAGATATGTATTCAAATGTTTTTTCGGTTTGTGGTTCATGTGTATAATTGGAGCACTTCAGGAAGCTGAAGTCTGAGGATCATGGTTTGAAGTCAGACGACCCAGAAAAGTACATTAAAATCTTACGTTCAATAAGCCAGCAAAAAGCTAGAAGTGGAGCTATGGTTGAATTGTAAAACATAATCCTTGAGTCAAAAAGCTAATAAACACAAGGGTGCTGAGACTCTAGCCTATAATCCTAGATATTCAGGAGTTTGAGATATGAAAATCATGGTTCAAAACCAACCTGGGAAGGAAAGTTAATGAGGTCTTATCTCCAATTAATCACCAGAAAACCTGAAGTGCTGCTGTGGCTGAAATAGTAGAGCATTCGCCTTAAGCTGAAGAGTTCAAAGACAGTACTCAGGCCGAGGGTTCAACTCCACGCTCCTTAAAAATAGTTAAGAAACAGCAATAAGGCCCAGAGATCAGGTCTACTGACCGCAATTAAAAAGCATTGAGGTTGAAGGCAAGAAACAGCTGAGTAAAATATTAAAATGTCAGAGGCTGGTTGCTCATGCCTGTAGATTCTAGCTACCTAGGCTGCATTTCAAAGCCATTATTAACAGGAAAGTCCATGAGACTTGTGTATGTAATTTCCAGTACTAGGTGTTGAACTTGCCCTGTTTTACTCAAGTCTAGAATACGACAATCGCCAGCTTTTTGGTGATTAATTGGAGATAAGAATCTCAGACTTCATCTGGGAAGTTGGCTCAGTGGTAGGGTGCTAGCCTTGCATGCATGAGGACCTGGGTTTGATTCTTCAGAACCACATAAGCAGGAAAAGCCGAAAATGTTGCTGCAGCAAAATTGATGGAGCATTAACTTTAAGCTGGAATGCTGTTGGACAGCGCCAAAGCCTAGTTTTCAGGCCCACAACCAATGGCAAAATAACAATTTAAAAAAACCCTCAGACTTTGCTGTTCAGAATGGCTTCAAACCAAGACCCTCAGATTTCAGCCTCCTTAGTAGTATTGGGGTTTTCATGAGACTCTTCAAAAAGAAAGCAGCTGGAAGTTGAGATGTGGCTCAATTGGCAGAACTGAGCAAAATCTCTGAGACAGTGGCCAGTCCCTAGATGGAGAAAAAAAACATAAAAATTTCAAAAATAAATAATAAATTGTAATACAGAAAATATCATGTTTAATATGACACAAAGGAAAACTTTTTTTTAAGTTCAGCAAACAAGAACATACGACAATGTTTCAAAATGACATACTGAGAGTAAGGGGAAAAAGAAAAATTTTAAAATTCATGTAAATATTAAATCCAAACTGTCATGACCAAAATCTAATATGATCAGAAACGTATCTCTCACTTGTAATTGCTTATAAACAATTGTCCCTCCAGTTTCAGCACTAGCATGGGGATTTATGTAGGACCTCTCTATGCAGCCTTGATTGAATAGGGATCTTCCAGCTTTAGACTCTTGAGTTAGAAATACAGGCTTTACTCTTTTTTTTAATACACAAATTACATTTTAAAGCTCAACATCAATATTTAAATAATGGATTATGGGTAAAAGCATGAAAAAACATCCACCAGAGAACCTCTGAGCAATACTATCATAACAGTAGAAGAGCACCTACCACTTAATGTAGGTAACAGAAGGAAGATTTAGCATTTTTTTGGAAGTGCAGGGGCTTGAACACAGGGCCTCATGTTTGCTAGGTATAAAATTCAGTGACATTAATTATATGCACACTACTTTTTAACCATTACCTCTGCTTGTGAACTTTCCTGTCAATACTGATGGAATCCACACAATGACCTGCACCAGAAACTTTTGTTTTGTTTGGTTTTTGGTCGGTCATGGGGCTTGACCTTTGAATTGGGCACTGTCTCTGTGCTCTTCAGCTCAAGGCGAGTTCTCTACCGCTGGAGCTACAGGACCACTTCCGGTTTTCTAGTGTTTTATTGGAGATAATAGTCTCACAGAATTTCCTGCCCGGGCTGGCTTTCAACTGTGATCCTCAGATCTCAGCCTCCTGAGTATTTGGGATTACAGGTGTGAGCCACCCTCGCCCAGCCCCAGAAACTTTTAATCTTCCCTATTTACCTTAAGAAATTCTTTAGTCAATATATTTTACATAAATTGATTATTTTGTGTCCATCCATGACAGACATATATTAATTGCAGCCTTTTGTGGATGAGTTATAATTTATGCACACCTCATTTTATAAACTTATTCATCTGGGCCCACATTTAGCAGCTTGTTCTGAGAAGAATGGTAGCTATTTTGCTAGCCACCTCTATCCTCTGCCATTTCCTATTCAAATTAGTCTTTGGTATCAGTTTGAGTCTGCTCAGAGGGTAGAGCCAGCCTGGTCTGGCTTTGAACCATGATCCTCAGATCTCGGTCTCCTAAATACCTAGGATTACAGGTTTGAGACATCTGCACCAGGCCATCATTTCTTCCAAGAACATTTCAGGGGGATGGAATAGCACAGCACCACATACATTTATTAGCAACTGCCCCTGGTGAGCCAGATGCTCAGACCAAATCCATTGACCTTGATATTGTCTTTGGTGTCCAAAAGAATATTGTTGGAGTTAAGGTCTTCGTGTATGATTTTGTTTTGTTGTAAGTAGTGAACAGCACTTACATGTGTGACAAGCCTCCTGGTTTCATCCTCATATAGGCAGCAGAATTTTCAGATCCACCACAGGAAGTATCCCCTAGTGGCCAGTTCCATGATGAGATACACATTCTCTTCCTTCTCCTTTACCTGGTACAACCTGCCGATGTGTTTGTGCCATACCTTCTTAAAAATGTCCACATTTTCTTTATCCAATGATGAGGACTCTCGCTTCCAGAGTATTTTAAATGCCACGTCCTTGTCTGTGAGGTGGGAATGGGTCAGCTTCACTTTTCCATAGGTACCTGTGTCAAAGAGCTCTTTCTTCTGGTATTGTTTGATGATCTCCTCCTTCAAGGAGCTTGAGAGTGATTCTTTCTGTACTTCCATCGTTCTGCTACAATGGCAGGTAGCAAGTCTACCTAAATAAATTAAATAAAGTAAAGGAAAACCCAGAAAGAGTAAAAAGAAATAACTAAATCCAAATAACAGCCCGTCCCCACTAACAAAAAATCATTTAACTTTGATTCAGTGCAGCGGGTCATCAAGCAAGAGCTCCAAGCTCTGTTAACTGATATAGGTTGGAGCACAGTGGCTTCCTATATATCTTTCATGACCTCACACAATGGAGCAATCACAACCAGGCATAGTGATGTCATAGAAGAAATGGACCAATCAGAGTCTGGTCCAGTGAGGTCAGAGAAATAGTGGACCAATCACAGCCTGCCAGCATTGACACTCTAGCTCTTAGACCTCAAAGACTGTTGCTAAGGAATCCATGAGGTTTCTCTTGTTGTTCTCGTGGCATTTCTATCTGAAACCACTAGGACAGTGGTTAAAATCCTCTGATTTTCTGGAGGACTACTGAATCTTATAAATTTCTTCTCTGGAGACACTAGCTAATAGCCTCCATTCTTGATGGCCACCTTATCCAATGTCTTTTTCCAGCAATAGCACTGCACAAAGGACTCCGCCCTTCTCAAGGACAGCTGTGTCCTACAAGTTCCTCCTGAGGGGACAAGTTCCAGGGTGTCTTTGAGCCACCACCCTCACAATTCACCTTCCTGAGTTAGGATTATAGGCCTGACCATCGGTAGGTACTTAGCTCATCTCTTACATTTGGAGGAAGTATATTTGCTAGAAAGGTGGTTTTAGATATGTCCTTTTAACCCTTTAAATTTGTTGTTCTCTGAGTAAGGTTATCTACAGACCTCAGAGCACATCTTGGCTTTCTCTCTGTATATTTAGTTTCTGTGAAAGACTCGTCTCAGGCCTAAGTGTTTAAGGCTTCAAATGCTTTATAGGTTTCCAGACATATCCAGGGCTTGTTCTTTTTCATCTTTCAATGACAGCTCTAATTTCCTCCCTTAGTCATGGTCTATTGACCCCTTTGACTCTGGCATAAATGAGGGAAGACAGGCAGGGCTGTTGTGTTGCTAAGGAAAGCAGACAGAGCTGCCTTGTTGCTGAGAAAAAGAGGCAGGCCTGTCTTGTTACATAGTTTCATTTTATTCCCCAATGTTGGTAAATAAAACCTCCGGACTGGACTTCAGGAGCTGTCCATGATCATTGCTCCATTCCTTTTCCCTGCTCTTACCATACTGCCTTTCTATTTAAATTCATTTTTACTTTTAATTTTTGTTAGAAACAAAGATGCAATTAAAAATCTATATGTAATGTTAATTTTTATTCTTGAATTACTAAAATACATGAAGAACATGTCAATTAAAGCAGCATAAAATGGCAGATGGCGTGAGCTTGATCACTGTCCCTCTACTCTGTCTCTCTTGCTCTACCTTGGGGTGACTACTGCAACTATTTAGCTTTGTAACCCTGCATCTAAACCAAATGTGCACAAAGTTCAGGCTATTAAAAAGAGACTTGCCCACAGCTATCCAAGTCGCTCAAACTGCTATCTTTGTAAGAGGTTAAATTTCCATTCAAACTATGGAGATTCAAACGTCTACACTCAGTTTCACAGACCTGAGCCAAGTCTGTGCTGCAACCAGGACTGAAGGTGGTAACTTATTGTTCACTAAGGGAGAAGTCTGCAATAGCTAGAAATCTGCATTTTGCCTTTCCTACTAAGTCACAGTATCAGGTATGTGGACCAAGGAGTTACACAGGCCTTTTAGAAGTTACTAGACTTTGGGTTTTAACTTTTGTAATTCCAAGTTTCTCTTCAGATTAAATATTGGGCCTGCACAACAGCAGCCCATGAGGAAGTGATGTCCAGAACTTGTGTAAGTGTCTGAGACTATTTGAATTTGTTTTTATTGAATTGTCTTTTTTTCTACAATTCACACCTATGGCCAAATAGAGTGTAGAAAACAAGGCCATTTCCACCAAACCAGATTGTTGGTGTTCAAGACCTAACTTGAGTCAACTCCATTTGATGCAATACTGTTCAAAGGAACATTCATTCAGTGAGGAGTAAAACATTGCACATCTGTCAGAGATAGACGTTAACAGATATCCTTGACTTTTAACATTATATATGGTATTTGAGACAGATGATGGTGGCATATACCTGTAATCCTGGCTACTCAGCATTCTAGTTTGAAGCCACCCAGGTCCAGAATGTCTGTGAGAATTTTATCTCCAATTAACCACCAATAAGCCCAAAGTAGTGTTGTGGTTCAAGTGGTAGAGCAATAGTCTTGAACACAAAATCTCAGGAACAGCACCCAGGCCCTCAGTTGAAGTGCCAGGCAAGACTAGCAAACACATACCAAAAATGTGGTATTTGCAACCAAAGAATAAATTTCAATTTGATCTCTTTTTATCCAATTTAATGTCTGAGCTCTTGATCTGCAAGCCTCTTGGTCACTCTACTCTTGGAGAACAACAATTATTCAAGTGGAAAAGAAGGATCTAGAATTATTCTCCATTAGAGATACTGATGTTTGAAAGACTATGCGAATAAAAATACTTCAGTCTCTAAAAGAATATAGCACTCACAGTGGAACCTCTGAATTTGTTAATTGATGGTCAGTATCTAGGCTTGAACTCAGAAGCTGGGCTTAGTCCCTCAAGGCTAGCACTCTACCACATGAGACACATCTCCACCTCTAGTCTTTTTGGCAATCAATTGGAGTAAGAGTCTCATGAATTTTCCTATCTGAGCTAGCTTTGAATAATGATCCTCAGATCTCAGCCTCTTGAGTAGCTAGGATTACAGGCTTGAGCCTCTGATGGCTAATTGAAATTTAATGATACCTTCTACCAGAGATGGTACTTAAGACCTTTACATCCACCACAAAAGTCCAAGTTAATTTCAGCTTTGGTTTCTCCAACACACTTAAGAGAAAGATAAGTAGATATCTACCATTAAACATTAATAGTAGAATTCAAATACTCTTGGCTTATTTTTTCTTAATTGTGAGAATACCACACCAAGGAGTTAAAACTACATGGGCAAGATCTTGGTTTATTTTGAGTCCTGCTAAATCCTTGATGTCCAGATACAAATCCCAAAATACAAGTGTTAGGAGGTCAGAGACAGGAGAGTTCCCTGAAATTGCATTAAAATTAATACTAAAAATAATATCATTTATTTAACTACCAATCTAGTAAGTACACTTAATATAATTTTTTCCAAGCCTTTCCATTTCCTAACAAATGTAGCAATGTCATTACTTCTGATGGAGGCATAGAATTCCATTGTGTATATATACCACATTTTCTTGATCCATTCAACTACTGAGAGGCATCTGGGTTGGTTCCATATCTTACTTATGGTAAATAATGCTGCAATAATAAACAAAGTAGTGCTGGTAGCTTTAGTGTGGTCTTGTTTGTGATCATTTGGGTAAATGCCCAAAAGTGGGATTGCTGGGAAATACGGGAACTCTATGTGGAGTCTTTTGAGGAACCTCCATATTGCTTTCCAAAGTGATGGAACAATTTTACACTCCCACCAACAATGTAGTAAAGTTCACTTCTCTCCGCATCCCCTCAAGCATCTGTTGTTATTAGAGTTCTTGATTATTGCCATTCTAACTGGGGTGAGGTTGTATCTCTATGTTGTTTTGATTTGCAATTTTTTATGGCTAGAGAGGTAGAGCATTTCTTCATGTGTCTATTGGCAATTCTTCTTTCCTCTTGAGAGAAGTTTCTCTGAAAGTATTTAGCCCACTAATTTATTGGGCAGTTGTTTCTTTGGAGATTTGTTATTGGGGGATTTAATTTTTTGAGTTCCAGGGTATATTTTAGATATGAGGCCCTTGTCCATTGTATGGCTAGTGAAGATCTTCTGCCAATCTGTGGGCTCTCTATTGATCTTGCTAGCTATGTGCTTGGTCATGCAGACACTCTGCAATTTTGTGCAATCCCATTTGTTCAACCTTTCTTTGATTTGTTGTGTTTCTGGGTCTCTATTAAAAAAAATTTCACCCTGTGCCAAGGAGACCTAGGGTTTCTCCTATTCCATCCTGTAATGTTTTCAGATTGTCTGCTTTGACTCTGAGGTCTTTGATCCATTTGGAGTTGATTCTGGTGCAGAATGATATATAAGAATCTAGCTTTCATTTTGTACAAGTAGTTAACCAATTTTGTCAGCACCATATATTAAAGAGGTTGTCTTTCTTCCATTCTATTTTTTGAGCTCCGTTATCGAAGATTAGTTGGCTATATGTCTGTGTGTTCATTTCTGGGTTTTTAATTCTGTTCCATTGGTCCTGAGGTCTGTTCTTGTGCCAGTATAATGCTGTTTTGATTACTATGGCTTTGTAGTAGTGTTTGAAATTTGGTATTGATATTCCTCCAGCCCTGTTCTTTCTGTTGAGGATTGTTTTTGCTATTCGGGGTCTTTTACTGTACCATATGTATTTTTGGATTTCCTCTTTGAAGATTCCTTTGAAGAATGAGGGTGGAATATTAATAGGTATTGCATTGAATTTGGAGATAGCCTTCGGAAGAATGGCCATTTTCACGAAGTTAGTCTTTCCAAACCAGGAGCATGGGAGGTTTTGCCACTTTCTAAGTTCTGTTTTGATTTCCTTTTTCAGGTTTTCAAAGTTTTCATCATAGATGTCCTTCACTTCTTTGGTTAAGTTCATTCCTAGGTATTTTATTTTTTGTGGGGCTATTACGAATGGAGTTGCTGTCCGAATTTCAGCCTCACTTTTTTTATTGTTGGCATACAGAAAGGCCATTGATTTTTGAGTATTAATTTTATACCCTGCTACTTTGCCAAAGTTTTGAATCAGCTTGAGTAATTTGGGAGTGGGGTCTGTGGGATTCTTTAAGTACAAAATCATGTCATCTGCAAAGAGGGAGAGTTTTACTTCTTATTTCCCTATTGGGATCCCCTTTATGTTTTCATCTAATCTTATTTGTAGCTAAGCATTCTAATACTAGATTGAAGAGAATTGGAGATAGTAGATGTCCTTGTCTCGTTCCTGAATTAAGAGGAAATTGCTTTAGTTTTTCACCATTAAATGGAATGCTGGCAGTTGGTTTGTCATATACAGTCTTTACTGTATTGAGGAATGTTCCATGGATTTCTAATTTTTCCAGAACCATCATCATAAAGGTGTGTTGGATCTTGTCAAATGCTTTTTCTGCATCTATTGAGATAACCATGTGGTTCTTATCCCTGATACTGTTGATATGATGAATTATACTAATTGATTTCTGTATATTGAACCAGCTTTGCATCCCTGAAATGAATCCTGTTTGATAGTTGTGTATGATTTTTTTTGATGAATTGTTGAACTCAATTGGCCAAAATTTTGTTGAGAAGTTTTTCATGAATGTTCATCCAAGTAATGGGTCTATGGTTCTCTTTCTTTGAGAAGAACCTGCCTGGTTTGGGGATGAGGGTTATGATGGCTTCATAGAATGAGTTCCGTAGTGAACTTTCTCTTTCAATTTCATTGAAGAGTTGGAGGGGTATTAGTGTGAGATCTGCTTTGAAGACCTTGTAAAATTACACTTTGAAACCATCTGGACCTTGGCTTTTCTTAGATGAGAGATCTCTTATTACTGTTTATATTTCAATGCTTGATATGGGCCTGTTAAGGTGATTTAACTCATCTTGGTTTAGTTTCGGAATGTCAGTATTTGTTAGGAAAAGGTCCTTTTCTGCCAATTTTTCAATCTTATTAGTATAAATTATTGAGTAGTATTTCCTTATAATGTTCTGAATCTTTGTTGTTTCTCTGGTGATGTTTCCATTCTCATCTCTGAGTTTATTTATTTGGGTGTGTTCTTTTATTTTTCTGATAAGATTTGATAATGGTCTGTCAATTTTGTTATTTTTTTTCGAAGAACAAACTCTTTGTTTTGCTGATTATTTCTATGGCTTTTTTTGTATTCTAATTCATTTAATTCTGATTTAATTTTAATTCTTTCTTTCTGCTCATTGGGTTGGGGTTTATCCTGCTGCTCTTTTTCAAGGAGGCTCAGATGTGTCATTAAATTGTTGGTTTCAGATCTCTCCAATATGTTGATGTAGGAACTCAGAGTATAAACTTGCCTCTGAGTATTGACTTTGCTGTGTCCCAGAGGAGTTGGTAATTTATGTGCTCATTTTTGTTGAATACCATGAAATTTGAATTTCATTTCTAATCTCTTCCATGACCCACTCATGATTCAGCAGTGTTTTGTTTAACCTCCATGTGTTACAGGACTTTCTTTAGTGGCTTTTTGTGCTGAGTCCTACTTTTAATCCTTTGTGGTCTGAGAGAATGCAAGGTATAATTTCAATATATCTGAATTTGGACAAGTTTGCTTTGTTGCCTAAAATGTGGTCTATTTTTGAAAATGTTCCATATGCTGCTGAGAAAAATGTCTATTCTGATGCTGCTGGGTGAAATCTTCTGTAGATGTCTTTAAAATCTTGTTGTTCTATGCCATTGTTTAGATATGCAGGTTCTTTGTTGTGTTTTTGCCAAGTTGATCTATCTAACGGGGATAGTGGTGTGTTAAAGTCTCCCACAATTAATGTCTTTGGATCTATGTGGGATTTGAGGGAAAGTTGGGTTTCTTGGATAAATTTTCGTGCTCCGTTGTTTTGTGAATAGATATTTAGAAGTGTAATATCCTCCTGAAGGAGAGATACATTAATTAGTATGTAGCAACCTTCTTTATCTCTTCACACTAATTTTCAATTGAAGTCTATTTTACCTGATATTAGGATTGCAACTCATGCCTGTTTAGGGGGGCCGTTTGCTTGGTAGATTTTGCTCCAGCCATTCATATTGAAAATGTGTTTGTTTTTATGGGCAATATGTGACTACTGAAGGCAGCAGATAGAAGGATCTTGCTTTTTAATCCATCTAGACAGTCTATGTCAATTAATTGGAGAGGTAAGTCTGTTAATGTTGAGAGATAGAACTGACAAGTATTTGGGAGTTCCTGCCATTTTCTTCATCTTGGGGGCTGTGGCAACTGGGTTCTTTCTATGGTTCTTGGATTCTCAGTTTGGCTGCTGTTTCTTGGACTTTTTTGTGGTCTTGTTGGTTTTCTATGTGTAGGACATCTTTAAGAATCATTTGTAGGGCTGGTTTGGTGGAGATGTATTGTTTCAATTTTTCTTTGCTGTGGAAGCTTTTTGTTTGACCTTCCTTTATGAAGGAGAGTTTAGCTGAGTACAGTTTTCCTGGGTGATTGTTGTTTGTCTTTACAGCATGGCATACATCATTTCAGGCTCTTCTTGCTTTGATTGTCACTCCTGAGAAATCTGGGGTGATTCTAACTGGTTTCCCTTTATAGGTGATTGATCTTTTCTCCTTGACAGCTTTAAGGTCCTTTTCCTTGGTCTGAATTGATCCTGTGAGGATTATAATGTGATGCTGGGTTGTCCTGTTCTGGTCTGGTCTATTTGAAGTTCTAAAAGCTTCTTGTATCTGAATACGCCTATCTTTTTCCATGTTTGGGTAGTTCTCTGCTAAGATCCTGTTAAACAAATTTCCTAGACCATTAACTTCGGTTTCTAGGTGCTCCTCTACACCCATTATCCTCAGATTAGTCCTTCTGATGGTGTCTTCCAAATGTTGAATAGATCTATCATATTTCTTGGACTTTTCTTGGATGGTTGTATGTTCTTTCTCTATAATATCTAGGCTGCCTAAATGCCTAAGACTTCGTAGGGACATAATAGATATCATTGAATACTAGATGCACGGCTCTGGCACTCTCTACTAATATGCATTTATTGGCATACTACCACCTGCCTATCCATGTATGGCTATTTTGGCCACCTCTGGGGCTTGATCTCAGCACCTGCCAAGAATTTCATCCTCGAGTAAGAAGCCAAGTGTGACACCTGTTTTCCTTTTCTGGGAGAGTGCTGGGTGTCAGGTATGATGAAGAACAAGTCTACAAATCTAGATGCAATGTGATAGCATGTAAACAATGTCATACATGTTTAGGTGTCCTCACTGTCGGTAAAATAAATGGTAAATAAATGAATAAAACAGCAAATACAATGAATAACCACACTAAACATGATATAGACTGAATATCTATATGGAAGTTCAATCCTATCTTTAAAATATATATAAGGAGTATGACTGGGGCATGAATTCAGGCCTAGGGAACAGGCCTGAATTTCTGGTCTTCAAGCATAGTGACCTTCCCCTTCCCCCACAGTGCAACACAGTTAACCAGTTTCTAAGTTTGAATCCCAGGCCTTGCCTACAAAAAATCGCACATTCCAAGCCAAGGAGTTTCATTAGCTTTTTTAATATTATTTTATAGTTCACTTTGCCTTTATTTGAAACATTTTGATTTTATAACATGAGAGTTTTTCAAAAAAGGGGTTTAAACTTTTACATTTCAGCATAGCACATTGGTGTTTTTGACCATCTGCCATGAAGAGTGAGAATGAAAATGAGGATATTATTTCTCCCTAGAAGGTTGGGACAGTTGATGTTATTTCTTATTTTTTCTTTCTTCTTTTTTTTTTTTTTTTGTTGGTCGTGGGGCTTGAACTCTGGGCTTCGGTGCTGTCCCTGTGCTCTTCAGTTCAAGGGAAACGCTGAAGCACTTAAGCCACAGCACCACTTCCAGTTTTCTAGAGGTTTATTGAAGATAAGAGTCCCACAGACTTTCTTCCCTGGCTGGCCTTGAGTCGCCTTCCTCAAATCTCAGCCTCCTGCATAGCTAGGATTATAGGCATGAGCCACCCGTGCCTGGCAGTTGATGTTATTTCTATTTAGAGTTATTCTTGTAATTATAAAATGTCTGCAATTGTGTCCTGTGAGTTTTCCTCAGTGCCTACCACGAAATAGACTAGGGGAGTCCTCATACCACCAAAGGTTGAGTTTCTGAATAAACACTCACTGCCGCGGACCGGGTTCTGTCGGGACGACGGAGGATACCTAGGGGAGGAACCTGGAATAGGACGGGGAGATGGCAAACAGACAACTCACACACATTAGGAGTGGATGCTGAGTGCTGAGTGCGATTTAATGCAGAGGATAACAAACTTTTATAGCAAAAGTCTCCATAAGAAAGGGCAAAAGGTTACATAATCTTGCTGCAGGGCTTCATTCTTGGGCAGTCACCAGCTGGTCGCCTGAAAGGGCAAAAGGTTACACAACCTTGCTGCAGGGCTTCGTCCTTGGGTGGTCACCAACTGGTCGCCTGATAGGCACTTGTTTCCAGCTTTACCTCTATTTTTAAGAAATACAATTGGTTTCGATGATTGTCACCAATTAACCACTACTTTTTTCTATAGAGGCCTTAACTGTCCCATTAAGATCTTTCCTGTTCCTTCTTTAATAGTAAGCACCAAGGAGACTTAGATTTAGCAAGTCTTAGTAAATGAGGAAGTTCTTTCTCCTAAGTAGTTATCTCAGCAATTGCCATACATTCTTTCTGTTCTAGCCGCGCCTACAACTTTTTGTAAATCTTACAATTCCTTCTGGAGTGACTTTGTGAAACCCCCAATACTTTTATATTTACTTATAACTTGTCTACTAGCCTCCATAAGAGGGGTTTCAGGGTAGCACTTAACTCTGGTGAGTTAGTCATATTTTTAAGACACTCATCAGATATTGGAGTCGTCAACACTCTTAAGAAAGAGCTTTGAATAAGGGAACGTTGACAATGAGTAAGTACAATGAGCAGTAGAAACAGTAAAAGATTAATAGGCACTCTTATGAGGAAAAGATAGGCAGAAACACATCTTTTCCAGGGGTTTTGCCAGCCTTTTCCCAGGAGTAGGCCTCTTAGAAGCCCTATTCTCCAAGGTAGACTTCGGTGAAGTCCCAAAACTTGGAGATAGGTTTCTGTAAAGCCCCATTCTCTGAGGTAGACTTCGGTGAAGTCCCAAAACTCAGAGATGGGTCTCGAGGCCCCTATCATGGTCTGATAGATGGTTTCCCATGCTAAGCAGACTCTACTGGGGTCGGCGTGGCATTTGCCCCTTTTTTTTTTTTTTTTTTTTTTTTAATTTTCACCAGTCCTGACTCCGTGTATCAATTTTATACCAGCTGTCCTTGTAAGCTCCAATTTTAAGACATACTCATACCATTTGCGACATACTTAAACTTTCTGAGGTTTGTCTTAAAGACAATCCTTACTTTTCAAATTTCCCCAATTCTCTTTCCAAGGCTTTCTTTACTTCCTTCTTTCTTTACAATTCCTTTCCCAAGGCTTTCTTTACCACCCTCTTTCTTTACAATCTCTTGGCCATCTTTGTGGCTGTAGTTTAAAACTGCCCAATTTTCCTTTGGCTTGCGGAACCTTTATCTTAGAACAGCCTTAAGGCACCACCATGATGCAGAAGCTTGCTAGATTTTAAGGCTAAGAGTATTACCTCTATTGATAACACACTCAGGTTATTACCATATCAGAGTCAAACTAGGCTGTGACCCTAGAGTGGATTTCCAGTCACTATGCACTGAAGTGCCTAAGACAAGCAAGCCAGTGATATCCTTGTCCCCAATATCCACTGTGGGAAGAGAGAGGATTTCTGGATATCACCCAAAAGAATGTCCCACAAGATCTTAGATTTAGCAGCTTTCAACCAGGAAGCAGATTCAGGTGATGGAATCAAGCAGGAGTATCTCCGGTTGACTGTCAGGCTGTCGTTGAACTTTACCCATTAAGGTATGCAGCAACAGCAGCAGCAACCGCAACAGCTGGGTCTCTCAGTGGCTCCAAGGGACTGTCACACCTCATGCTGGGCTGTAAATTCCTACACAGACTGGTTAAGGATGCAAGTAATACATAGGCTTGGCAGGCCGTGACTTCGTTGGTTTCTAAGAACATTTAGACAATAGCCCAGGACAATTTACCAAAATAACTTTTTTTTTTTTTTTTTTTTTTTTTACTAACCACATTTTTTTTTTTTTAAATAGACACAGAAGGCTTAGTCTTGTAACCATCTCTGACAGATGCAGTCTCCACACTTGCACACCTACAGCTGTTAACACTATTCTTTATGCCTTTAAAAAATTATTTTACCTATTTTGCCTCATTTTTCCAAAACTGACTCTGGACCCTTGATCTTAAAATGGGGGTAGAAGGGCGAAGGTCAATCTTCTGTAACTTCTTCAAGCTGACTTTAGGGGCGTTGATCTTACCTAGCCAAGAACCTATAACCTTAGCCTATTTTACAAAGAGGCTATCAGGGTTAGATGTCATTAAGAACAATATTTAACTTTTGACAACTGCACAGACATTTTCTCCAGCTATAGCAGTGTAGCTTGTTTAGCACTCTGGTTTGCAAAAAGCATCTTTTTAGATGACTTAGGAATGTGATCTCTAGTGACCCTAACACAATGCCTGAGTTACCTTTGCAGGCCTTTAGACAGATATCAATAGAAACACACTCTCAGGTTTACAAACTTTTTCCTGAGAAGATGAATTTCATGTTACTGGTGTCAGCTCAATATTACTGCCAATTAGAGCTTTTGGCACATAAAGGGGTTAAGATTTAAGCTATCTCCCACATTTTATAACATTAGCTTTTTACTATCACAGAGGACTGGCAAGTTCTTGTCCCTTACAAGGTAGTCATGAACATTAGGCATGCTTATAAACTCTTCCCATGACCTCCCGGCTCTGACCGGTTTTGAAGGGCCATGCACAAATGACTCTAGGATCTGACATTTCTGCCATCCAAGCAGTGGCTTACTGCCTCTGGATGCTCCACCATTGTTTTTGTCCCAGGAGTGTCTTCTCTACATTGGGATAAATGCCTCATTGGCATTTTCCTTAGCTGGTCGTTGGACTTGAACTCAGGGTTTGAGCACTGTCCCTCAGCTCTACAGCTTAAAGGCTAGCACTCTGCCACTTTGAGTCCCAGACTCGGGGCTTGAATGCTGTCCCCTAACTTTTCAGTCCAGGGCTAGTACTCTGCCACTGTGAGTCTCCAGCTTGGGGCTTGAGTACTGTCCCCTGACTCTTCAGTCCAGGGCTAGTACTCTGCTGGCTGAATAGAGGTGACAGCCTCTCAGGGACGTTTTTCTGCCCGGGCTGGCTTTGAACCAGTTTGCAGATCACTGAGTCTTATAAAAGGCCATTTTACTCCAATTAAAAGCAACAAGGTGGTCAACATAGAAGTAGCTTTTAAGCATGCACTTACCTGACACTTATTAAGAGTCAAAGTTACATCTGACAAACTGTAAGAATCCTCTGTGCTTTGCTTTGGGCTTGCTGGAAACTTAAAAAACCTGTAAGAGCAAACTAGAATAGCAATCATTTTGATAATCCTATTTTTTTTTTTTTTTTTTTTTTTTTGCACATTGAGGCCAATGTCAAGAATGATTTTACATTTAAACTATATATCCAAAAATCCATTCCCTATTTTTTTAAACCTCTTATTAATCACCTTTAATATTTTATACTTTAGTTTTCATTTGCATTTTGAAAAGATCCCTTGAAATCTTGAGGCCAAGTGTCACTCATTGCCTCTTGGCTGCTTGTTTTAAAACAGACACACATTAAGATTTTTTAAACTCAAATGACAATTTTCCTTAATGCAAGAATTACAGTCACCTTTACTATACCACAAAGCTAGATTTAACATCTTTATAACTTTTAAAAACATCCTAATTGTAGAACATAATTGAAAGTAAGCCACATTATACAAATAACTTTTTGCCCTCTTTTTAAGGCCTTCCTAATTTTAATGTTAACACATCCAAGGGAAAGTTTTTCCAGTACTAATCAGATCATCACACCACTCATTTTAACCATCATGTTTTCAGTGTCTATCTGCAGGGAAAAGAGACAGAACAACGATGGGCCACTTGGCCCCTCCTATGGAATGGCCACACACTCAATCTGACTCTTTAGGGTTAGATGAACTGCGTTTGTGCCAGCTTGCCTCACCATGGGTGGACTCCTCCCAGGGCCTGTCCCACTGCATGACCAGCTGAACTGCACTTCTGCTTGTTCACCCTTCACCTCTAAAGATAGGTCTTCTGTTGGTTTCTAAGTTTTTCCCTGTCTCTTCTCTTGGTTCTCAAATGAAATACAGTTTTAGATAGACAGAACAGGTAACATCTTTGACAGTGTTAAACTAACCTTTACATTTAAATTTCTAATATTTATCCCCAAATTTTAGCCAAGGGAATTAGACCCCAAACAGCCAATGCATTTTTGTTAAGCCAGATAACTTGATTACAGTATAAACAGTCTTATGCATTTTAAAATATTAGTTTTTAAAATACCAGATTTTCTAATTTGCAAGTTAAAGAACCTTTTAAAAAGCCATTTAAAACAATGTGAAGATTTTTTAAAATTTTTTGGTAATGTCCAAACCTCATAACCTTTTGAATTTTAAATTTAAACTCACCCAATTGTTACAGCATGCTGACAATTTTTTATCTTTGAACATGTTCACAGACACACACAAAACACACAGATCTTAAAGCGCGCAAAAATAAAAATCAGTTGTACGTACATTATTTAAAGTTTTTAAACAAAAATTTAAGACAGTAGTTCTTTTAAAATAGGTACCTTTGCTGGGCTTAATTTTCCCAGAGCTTGCTTATCTAGCAAGGCAATTCACTAATTAGTCTTTTGAATCTCTGTGCTGTTCTCATTCAGCAAACTGAATCCAGAGTCTGCAGAGTGAGCCTGTCACACTCACCCAAATCTTCCCTACCTCAGAAAACATAAAACGAACACACACACTAAACAAGACAAACAAGTGGCCACAAAGACAAAATTAGGTCTCAGTGAATGGGGTGACATCTCACCACTTACCAGGGGACTAGAACCCCCTCTACTTATTCTAGAGAATTTTTCTTTTTAGATTCTTCTGAGATTTTCAATTATACTGAAATTATACCCCCTCTCTTTTACCTCTTTGAAATGATTGAGCAGGAGGTTGAGAGGAGTAAGCTTGCTTTGTCCTTGCCCCATCTCTGGGACAAGGAGTGTCCAAATTAATAAAACTGAGATAAGAAAGAAAAAGAAGTTAAAATTACACACACATACACACACACCACATACGGGGGTTGGTAATGTATGTGCACTTGGTCACGCTTTCTCTGGGGAGGTGGGCGATCTGGTCCGGGCACTCCTGGAATTCTAAAAGGGTGGAAGGGGCAATTAAGTGGGAAATGCGCACTCTTCCTCTGGGTCTAGGGGATCAGTAAGCCCCTCATCCACCAGCCCCAGGGCTGCGTGCCTAAGATTCAAATTAGAGTTAATAGAAGACATATACGCACACTCAAGACAGACAGCAAGCGCGTCAGACTGCTGGTCAGACAGTCTGTCCAGAAGGGCTTCCAACCAGAGAGAATCGGCCAATCGGGGGACTCGAACCCCCTCTACCCGATCTCGAGGACAGCCCCACCCAGGGGTCCAGGGGACGTCTCCCACTGGCCCCACTGGCAGTCTTATAGCGCGTCCGCCAAGACTCTCCGCCAGCCCCAAGACCACACCTGCAGGCAGGCTTTCACCATTCCTGAAATATGAAAATTGTATCAAATGATCTAACTGTTTCTTATTCTCTTGGGGAGGGGCTGGTTGCCCCTCTGTCCGTTTTTTGTTTCCTCTCAAAGGAGGAGTTCCCTCTTTATGGAACTTAGATTTACATTCACTTTTTCAGTGGTTTCCTTTTTCCATTTTTTTTGTTTCCTCTCAAAGGAGGAGTTCCGTCTTTATGGAACTTAGATTTACATTCACTTTTTCAGTGGTTTCCTTTTTCTGTTTTTTGTTTCCTCTCGAAGGAGGAGTTCCGTCTTTATGGAACTTAGAGTTACATTCACTTTTTCAATGGTTTCCTTTTTCCTGCGGGAACCAAGGATTAGTTTGTTCTCCCACTGCTGCTGTGGAGTATATGTTTTAAAATAGAGACAAACTATCCTTATTCTTAGAAGATGAACTCCCCATGATTTGCTCGTTATCTTTCTCAGTCACAACTGAGGGGCCTGCAGCACCCCAACGAGCTTCTGACTACTATTCCAGGTGAAAGGAAAAGAGAAAGAGAGAGAGAGAGATGCTTACCTCCCAAGGTTCCTTGACTGAAGAAACTGCTTTGTGCCCCGCTCTGAGCCCCACGTTGGGCGCCACCTGCCGCGGACCAGGTTCTGTCGGGACGACGGAGGATACCTAGGGGAGGAACCTGGAATAGGACGGGGAGATGGCAAACAGACAACTCACACACATTAGGAGTGGATGCTGAGTGCTGAGTGCGATTTAATGCAGAGGATAACAAACTTTTATAGCAAAAGTCTCCATAAGAAAGGGCAAAAGGTTACATAATCTTGCTGCAGGGCTTCATTCTTGGGCAGTCACCAGCTGGTCGCCTGAAAGGGCAAAAGGTTACACAACCTTGCTGCAGGGCTTCGTCCTTGGGTGGTCACCAACTGGTCGCCTGATAGGCACTTGTTTCCAGCTTTACCTCTATTTTTAAGAAATACAATTGGTTTCGATGATTGTCACC